>NW_006783631.1:1919560-1942482 GCF_000442215.2 Lipotes vexillifer
GCTCAACATCACTAATCATTAGAGAAATGCAAATCAAAACTACAATGAGATATCATCTCACACCAGTCAGAATGGCCATCATCAAAAAATCTGGAAATAATAAATGCTGGAGAGGGTGTGGAGAAAAGGGAACCCTCTTACACTGTTGTGGGAATGTAAATTGATGCAACCACTATGGAGAACAGTATGGAGATTCTTTAAAAAACTAAAAATAAAGATACCATATGATCCAGCAAACCCACTCCTGGGCATATATCTGAAGAAAACCATTATTCAAAAAGATACATGCAGAGACCTTCAAGGTGGTGGAAGAGTAAGATGTGGAGATCACCATCCTCCCCACAAACACATCAGAAATACATCTACATGTGGAACAACTCCTACAGAACATCTACTGAGTGCTGGCAGAGGACCTCAGACTTCCCCAAAGGCAAGAAACTCCCCATGTACCTGGGTAGGGTAAAAGAAAAAAGATAAAATAGAGACAAAAGAATAGGGATGGGACATGCACCTCTGGTAGGGAGCTGTAAAGGAGGAAAAGTTTCCACACACTAGGAAGCCCCTTCACTGGTGAAGATGGTGGGTGGTGGCGGGGAAGCTTTGGAGCCACAGAGGAGAGTGCAGCAACAGCAGTGCAGAGGGAAAAGTGGGGAGATTCCTGCACAGAGGATTGGTGCCAACCAGCACTCATCAGCCTGAGAGGCTTGTCTGCTCACCAGCTAGGGATAGTGGGGGTTGGGAGCTGAGGCTCAGGTTTTGGAGGTCAGATCCCAGGGAGAGGACTGCGGTTGGCTGCATGAACACAGCCTGAAAGGGGCTACTGCACCACAGCTAGCTGGGAGGGAGTCCAGCAAAAAGTCTGGAACTGCCTAAAAGGCAAGAGACCATTGTTTTGGGGAGTGTGAGAGGAGGATATTCAGAGCACTGCCTAAACTAGCTCCAGAGATGGGCACGAGCTGTGGTATCAGCGTGGACACCAGAGACGGGCGTGAAACACTAAGGCTGCTGCTGCAGCCACAAAGAAGCCTATGTGCAAACACAGGTCACTATCCAAACCTCCCCTCCTGGAAGCCTGTGCAGCCTGCCACTGCCAGGCTCCCGTGATCCAGGGACAACTTCTGCAGTAGAACACATGATGTACCTCAGGCTGCTGCAATATCACACCAGCCTCTGCCATTGCCGGCTCATCCTGCATTCCATACTCCTCCCTCCCTCTGGCCTGAGTGAGCCAGAGCCCTCTAATCAGCTTCCCCTTTAACACTGTCCTGTCTGAGTGAAGAACAGATGCCCGCAGGTGACCTACACACAGAGGCAAGGCCAAGTTCAAAGCTGAAACACAGGAGCTGGGTGAACAAAGAAGAGAAAGGAAAATTTCCCTGTGCAGCCTCAGGAGCAGCAGATTAAATCTCCACAATCAACTTGATGTACCCTGCATGTGTGGAATACCTAAATAGACAACGAATCATCCCAAAATGGAGGTGGTGGACTTTGGGAACAACAGTAGAATTGGGGTTTGCTTTCTGCATCTAATTTGTTTCTGGTTTTATGTTTATCTTAGTTTAGTATTTAGAGCTTATTATCATTGGTAGATTTGTTTATTGATTTGATTGTTCTCTTCCTTTTTTTTAAATTAGATATACATATTTGTTCCTTTTTCTTGTTTTTATTGTTGAAATTTATTTTATTTATTTATGGCTGCATTGGGTTTTGTTGCTATGCTAGTTGCAGTGAGTGGGGGCTACTCTTTGTCATTGTGCACAGGTTTCTCATTGCAGTGGCTTCTCATTGCAGAGCATGAGCTCTAGGTGTGTGGGCTTCAGTAGTTGTAGCACGCGGGCTCAGTAGTTATGGCTTGCGGGCTCTACAGAGCAGGCTCAGTAGTTGTGGTGCACGGGCTTAGTTGCTCTGCGGCATGTGAGATCTTCCTGAACCAGGGCTCAAACCCATGTCCCCTGCATTGGCAGGCGGATTCTTAACCACTGTGCCACTAGGGAAGTCCCCCTTTTTCTGTTTTTGTGAGTGTGTATGTGTATGCTTCTTTGTGTGATTTTGTCCGTATAGCTTTGCTTTTACAATTTGTCGTAGTGTTCTGTCTGTCTGTTGTTTGGGGTTTCTTTTAGTATAGTTTTTAGTGCTTGCTATCATTGGTGGATTTGTTTTTTGGTGTGGTTCCCCTCTTATTTCTTTCTTTCTTTTTTTTTCTTTTTAAAACTTACGTTTTAATCCTTTCTTATATTTAATAATTTTTATTTTATTTTTTTTCTTTCCATCTTCCTTTCTTTGTTTCCTTCCTTCTTTCTCCCTTTTCTTCAGAGCCATGTGGCTGACAAGGTCTTAGTGCTCTGACTAGGTGTCAGGACTGTGCCTCTGAGGTGGGAGAGTCGAGTTCAGGACATTGGTCCACCAGAGACCTCCCAGGTCCACGTAATATCAAATGGCAAAAGCTCTCTCAGAGATTTCCATCTCAACACTAAGACCCAGCTCTGCTCAAAGATCAGCAAGCTACAGTGCTGGATATCTTATGCCAAACAACTAGAAAGACAGGAACACAACCCCACCCAGTAGCAGAAAGGCTGCCTAAAATCATAGTCAGGTGACAGACCCCCCAAAACACACCACCAGATGCGGGCCTACCCAGCAGAAAGACAAGATCCAACTTCATCCACAAGAACACAGGCACAGGGCTTCCCTGGTGGCACAGTGGTTGAGAGTCCACCTGCCGATGCAGGGGACACAGGTTCGTGCCCCAGTCTGGGAAGATCCCACATGTGGCAGAGTGGCTGTGCCCGTGAGCCATGGTCACTGAGCCGACACGTCCAGAGCCTGTTGCTCCACAGGGGGAGAGGCCATAACAGTGAGAGGCCCGCATACTGCAAAAAAAAAAAAAATAAAGAACACAAGCATGAGTCCCGTCCAGCAGGAAGCCAACACAAGTCACTGAAAAAACTTTAGCTACTGGGGGCAGACACCCAAAACAATGGGAACTACAAACCTGCACACTGCAAAAGGAGACCCCAAACACAGTAAGTTAAGCAAAATGAGAAGACAGAGAAATACACAGCAGATGAAGGAGCAAGGTAAAAACCCAGCAGAACAAACAAATGAAGAGGAAATAGGCAGTCTACCTGAAAAAGAATTCAGAATAATGATAGTAAAGATGATCCAAAATCTTGGAAATAGAATGGAGAAAATACAAGAAATGTTTAACAAGGACCCAGAAGAACTAAAGAGCAAACAAAGAATAATGAACAGAATAATAAATGAAATAAAAAATTCTCTAGAAGGAATCAATAGCAGAATAACTGAGGCAGAAGAATGGATAAGTGACCTGGAAGATAAAACAGTGGAAATAATTATCACAGAGAAGAATAAAGAAGAAAGAATGAAAATAATTGAGGACACTCTCAGAGACCACTGGGACAACATTAAATGCAGCAACATTCTAATTATAAGGGTCCCAGAAGAAGATAAAAAGAAAGGGACTGAGAAAATATTTGAAGAGATTATAGTTGAAAACTTCCTTAATATGGGAAAGGAAATAGTCAATCAAGTCCAGGAAGCTCAGAGAGTCCCAAACAGGATAAATCCAAGGAGAAACATGCAAAGACACATATTAATCAAACTATCAAAAATTAAATACAAAGAAAAAATATTAAAAGCAGCAAGTGAAAAATAACAAAAAACACACAAGGGAATCCTCATAAGGTTAGCAGCAGGACTTCAGCAGAAACTCTGCAAGCCAGAAGGGAGTGGCAGGACATATTTAAAGAGATGAAAGGGAAAAACCTACAACCAAGATTTCTTTACCCAGCAAGGATCTCATTCAGATTTGACATAGAAATTAAAACCTTTACAGACAAGCAAAAGCTAAGAGAATTCAGCACCACCAAACCAGCTTTACACCAAATGTTAAAGGAACTTCTCTAGGCAGGAAACACAAGAGAAGGGAAAGACTTACAATAACAAACCCAAAACAATTAAGAAAATGGTAATAAAAACATACATATCGATAACTACCTTAAATGTGAATGGATTCAATGCTCCAACCAGGGCTTCCACTGTGGTGCAGTGGTTAAGAATCCCCCTTCCAATGCAGAGGACATGGGTTCGAGCCCTGGTCTGGGAAGATCCCACATGCCACAGAGCAACTAAGACTGGGTACCACAACTACTGAACCTGTACTCTAGAGCCCATGAACCATAACTACTGAGCCCATATGCCTAGAGCATGTGTTCTGCAATAAGAGAAGCCACTGCAATGAGAAGCCCGCACACAGCAATGAAGTGTAGTCCCCACTTGCCGCAACTAGAGAAAGCCATGCACAGCAACAAAGAACCAAAGCAGCCAAAAGTGCATAAATAAAATAAATGTATTTTTTAAATGCTCCAACCAAAAGACATAGACTGGCCAAATGGATATGCAAACAAGACCCATATATATGCCATTGACAAGAGACCCACTTCAAACCTAGGTACACATACAGACTGAAAGTGAGGGGATGGAAAAAAATATTCCATGCAAATGGAAATCAAGAGAAAGCAGGAGTAACAATTCTCATATCAGACAAAACTGACTTTAAAATAAAGACTATTACAAGAGACAAAGAAGGACATTACATAATTATCAAGGGATCAACCCAAAAAGAGGATATAACACTTGTAAATATTTATGCTCCCAACATAGGAGCACCTAAATACATAAGGCAAATGCTAACAGTCATAAGATGAGAAATTGACAGTAACACAATCATAGTAGGGGAATTTAACACCCTACTCTCACCAATGGACAGATCAACCAAAATGAAAATAAATAGGGAAACACAAGCATTAAATGATATGTTAAACAAGATGGACTTAATTGATATTTATAGGACATTCCACCCAAAACAACAGAATACACTTTCTTCTCAAGTGCTCATGGAACGTTCTTCAGGATAGATCATATCCTGGGTCACAAATCAAGCCTTGGTAAATTTAAGAAAATAGAAATCATATCAAGCATACTTTCCAACCACAATGCTATGAGACTAGATATCAACTACAGGAAAAAATCTGTAAAAAATACAAACACATGGAGGCTGAACTACTAAATAACAAAGAGATCACTGAAGAAATCAAAGAGAAAATCAAAAAATACCTAGAAGCAAATGACAGTGAAAACACGATGACTCAAAACCAATGGGACACAGAAAAAGCAGTTCTAAGAGGGTAGTTTATAGCAATAGAATCCTACCTCAAGAAACAAGAAACGTCTCAGATAAACAGCATAACCTTATACCTAAAGAAATTAGAGAAAGAAGAAAAAGAAAACCCCAGTTAGCAGAAGGAAAGAAATCACAAAGTTCAGATCACAAATAAATGAAAAAAAAAATTAAGGAAATGATAACAAAGATGAATAAAACTAAAAGCTGGTTCTTTGAGAAGATAAGCAAAATTGGTAAACCATTAGCCAAACTCATCAAGAAAAAGAGAGAGAAGACTCAAATCAACAGAATCAGAAATAAAAAGGGGAAGTAACAACTGACACTGCAGAAATACAAAGGATCCTGGGAGATTACTACAAGTAATTATATGACAATAAACTGGACAGCCTGGAAGAATTGGACAAATTCTTAGAAAAGCACAACCTTCTGAGACTGAACCAGGAAGAAATAGAAAATATAAACAGACAAATCACAAGCACTTAAATTGAGATAAGGTTAAATATATTCCAACAAACAAAAGCTCAGGACCAGATGGCTCCATGGGAGAATTCTATCAAACATTTAGAGAAGAGCTAACACCTATCCTTGTCAAACTCTTCCAAAATATAGTAGAAGGAGGAACACTCCCAAACCCATTCTATGAGACCAACATCACACGGATACCAAAACCAGACAAAGATGTCACAAAGAAAGAAAACTACAAGCCAATATCACTGATGAACATAGATGTAAAATTCCTGAACAAAATACTAGCAAACAGAATCCAACAACACATTAAAAGGATCACACACCATGATCAAGTGTGGTTTACCGCAGGGATTCTTCTATAAACGAAAATTGATCAATGTGATTAACCATATTAACAAATTGAAGGAGAAAAACCATATGATCATCTCAATAGATGCAGAAAAAACTTTTGACAAAATTCAACACTCATTTATGATAAAAAAAAAAAAACCCTCCAGAAAGTAAGTATAGAGGGAACTTACCTCAACATAATAAAGGTCATATATGACAAACCAGCCAACATCGTTATCATTGTTGAAAAACTGAAAACATTTCTTCGAAGATCAGGAACAAGATAATTTTGTCCACACTCACCACTATTATTCAACATAGCTTTGGAAATTTTAGCCACAGCCAACAGAGAAGAAAAAAATAAATAAAAGGAATCCAAATTGGAAAAGAAGTAAAGCTGTCACTATTTGCAGATGACATGATACAATACATAGAGAATCCTAAAAATGCTCCCAGAAAACTACTAGAGATAATCAATGAATCTGGTAACATAGCAGGGTAAAAAATTAATGCACAGAAATCTCTTCCATTCCTATACACTAATGATGAAGAATCTGAAAGAGAAATTAAGGAAACACTCCCATTTACCACTGCAACAAAAAGAATAAAACACCTAGGAATAAACTTACCTAAGCAGTCAAAAGACCTGTATGCAGAAAACTATAAGACAGTGATGAAAGAAATTAAAGATTATACAAACAGATGGAGAGATATATCATGTTCTTGGATTGGAAGGATCAACATTGTGAAAATGACTATAGTATCCAAAGCAATCTATAGATTCAATGCAATCCCTATCAAACTACCACAGGTATTTTTCACAGAACTAGAACAAGAAATTGCACAGTTTGTATGGAAACACAAAAGACCCTGAGTAGCCAAAGCAATATGGAGGGAAAAAATCAGAGGTGGAGGAATTAGACTCACTGACTTCAGACTATACTATAAAGGTACAGCAATCAAGACAGTATGGTACTGGCACAAAAATAGAAATACAGATTGGTGGAACAGGATAGAAAGCCCAGAGATAAATTCACACACCCATGGTCACCTTATTTTTGATAAAGGAGGCAAGAATGTATAGTGGATAAAAGACAGCCTCTTCAATAAGTGCTGCTGGGAAAACTGGAAGCTACATGTAATAGAATGTAATTAGAACACTCCCTAAGACTGTACACAAAAATAAACTCAAAATGGATTAAAGACCTAAATGTAAGACCAGACACTATAAAACTCTTAGAGGAAAACATAGGCAGAACACTCTATGATGTAAATCACAGCAATATTCTTTTTGACCCACCTCCTAGAAAAATGGAAATAAAAACAAAAGTAAACAAATGGAACCTAATGAGACTTTAAAGCTTTTGAACAGCAAAGGAGACCATAAACAAGACAAAAAGACAACCCTCAGAATGGGGGTTACAAATGAAGCAACTGACAAGGAATTAATCTCCAAAATTTACAAGCAGCTCATGTAGCTCCATATCAAAAAAACAAACAACTCCCCCTAAAAAAACAAACAAACAACCCAATCCAAAAATGGGCAGAAGATGCTCAACATCACTAATCATTAGAGAACTGCAAATCAAAACCACAATGGGGTATCAGCTCACACCAGTCAGAATGGCCATCATCAAAAAATCTAGAAACAATAAATGCTGGAGAGGATGTGGAGAAAAGGGAACCCTATTGCACTGTTGGTGGGAATGTAAATTGATACAGCCATTATGGAGAACAGTATGGAGGTTCCTTTAAAAACTAAAAGTAGAACTACCATACAACCCAGTAATCCCTCTACTGGGCAAATACCCAGAGAAAACTATAATTCAAAAAGAGTCCTGGGGCTTCCCTGGTGGCGCAGTGGTTGAGAATCTGCCTGCTAACGCAGGGGACACGGGTTCAAGCCCTGGTGTGAGAGGATCCCACATGCTGTGGAGCAACTAGGCCCGTGAGCCACAACTACTGAGCCTGCGCATCTGGAGCCTGTGCTCCCCAACAAGAGAGGCCATGACAGTGAGAGGCCTGCACACTGTGATGAAGAGTGGCCCCTGCTTGCCACAACTAGAGAAAGACCTTACACAGAAATGAAGACCCAACAGAGCCAAAAATAAATAAATAAATAAAATTAATTAAAAGAAGTCTCAACATTTAAAAAAAAAAGAGTCATGTACCACAATTTTCATTGCAGCTCTATTTACGATAGCCAGGACACGGAAACAACCTAAGTGTCCATCAACAGATGAATGGATAAAGAAGCTGCGGCACATATATACAATGGAATATTACTCAGTCATAAAAAGAAATTAAATTGAGTTATTTTGTAGTGATGTGGATGGACCTAGAGTCTGTCATACAGAGTGAAGTAAGTCAGAAATAGAAAAACAAATACCATACGCTATCACATATATATGGAATCTAAAAAAAAATAAAAAAGGTTCTGAAGAACTTAGGGGCAGGACAGGAATAAAGACATAGACATAGAGAATGGACTTAAAAACACAGGGTGGGGGAATGGTAAGCTGGGACAAAGTGAGAGAGTGACATGGACATATATACACTACCAAATGTAAAATAGATAGCTAGTGGGAAGCAGCCTCATAGCACAGGGAGATCAGCTCGGTGCTTTGTGACCACCTAGAGGGGCGGGACAGGGAGGGTGAGAGGGAGATGCAAGAGGGAGAATATATGCAGATATATGTATATGTATAGCTGATTCACTTTGTTATAAATCAGAAACTATAGCTGATTCACTTTGTGATAAATCAGAAACACATCATTGTAAAGCAATTATTCTCCAATAAAGCTGTTATAATAAAAAGATACATGTACCCCAATTTCATTGCAGCACTATTTACTATAACCAAGACATGGAAGCAACCTAAGTGTCTATTGACAGATGAATGGATAAAGAAGATGTGGTATATATATATATATATATATATATATATATATATATATATATATACACACACAATGGAATATTAGCCATAAAAAGAATTAAATAATGCCAGTTGCAGCAACGTGGATGAATCTAGAGATTATCATACTAAGTGAAGTAAGTCAGACAGAGAAAGACAAATATCTTATGATATCACTTATATGTGGAATCTAAAAAAACAAAAATGATACAAATTAACTTATTTACAAAACAGAAACAGACTCACCAGACTTAGAAAACAAACTCATGCTTACCAAAGGAAAAAGGTGGGGAGGAGGGATAAATTCGGAGGTTGGTGTTAACATATACATACTATTATGCATAAAATAGATAATCAATAAGGACCTACTGTATAGCACAATGAACTCTACTCAGTAGTCTGTAGTAACCTATATGGGAAAAGAATCTGAAAAAGAATAGATGTATGTTTTTGTATTACTAAATCACTTTCCTGTACACCTTAAACTAACACAATATTGTAAATTGACTATACTCTAATACAAAATTAGAAAAATAAAAAATAAATTTAAAAAAGATACTAATGAACATACTTCCCAAACAGAAAGAGACTCACAAACTTATGGTACCAAAGGGGAAATGGGGGCGGGATGAATTAGGAGCTTGCAATTAACATATACACTCTACTGTATATAAAATAGATGAACAACAAGGACCTACTTTATAGCACAGGGAACTATACTCAATGTTTTATAATAACCTATAAGGGAAAAGAATCTGAAAAAGAATATATATAATACATATAGGTGTACATATATATGTATAACTGAATCACATATACATATATATGTACACCTGAAACTAACATGACACTGTAAATCAACTATACTTGAAAAGAAAAATAAAGAAAAGAAAAGAAAAGAAAAGAAGGTCCTGGAGAGGAAGGAGATGGATTAATAAAAAATGTTTCCAATGACTAGGGATTTATTGTGCTTGTCAGGGTTGGAAGGTGGGGGACATGGGAATATGCTGGTCAAAGATTACAAACTTCCAGTTTTAAGATGAATAATTTCTTGGAATTCAATGCACATCATTGGAACTATAATTAATAAAACTGTATTATATACTTGAAAGTTGCAAAGAGAGTAGATTTTAACGTTTCCACCACACACACAAAAATGATAATTATGTGAGGTGATGGAGGTATTAACTAACTCTATTTTGGCAATCATTTCATTTAATTTCACAATAAATTCATGTATCAAATCATAACACTGTACACCTTAAACTTAAGCAATGTTATTTGTCAAATGTATTTCAATAAAACTGAGAAGAAAAAGGAAATGCAAATTCTTATTTCTCACTTCATATCTATTGAAAACTCCAGAGGTAGAGCTTGGAAATAAGTATTTTACCAAGCCCACAAGGTCATTCTAAAGACGTTCAAGTTCAAGGACTATTGCCCTAGAGAAATCTTCCCTATGACTAGGCCTAATATGCCTTTTCCTCCTGTCACCTCTTGAGCTTAGGCCAGACAGACCTAACTTCCATTAACTTACTATTTCTGAATCTCTGCTTCTCTGTTCATTTGTGATCACCTGAATTCCAGATTGCTAACTGTCCATCGATAAAAGTGTCTGCTTGGTCAGACTCAGCTTGCCTGCCACAGTATGTCTGAGTCCTATTAAAACTGGATGATGTCAGTGTTAACAGTTTATGAGTTACATTCTAATAAGTAACAACACTGCTGCACGCCTCCTACTATATCATGACTAATATCTGGGTACAACCATCTCTCAATGCAAAGCTGACCTCACACAGCAATTTGTGTCTTGCCATGCCTCTGAGCAAAGGCTTCCAATAGGATAGATATTTAAGAAGTACTGGGGTAGCAAAGACCTTTTCTTATTGAAACTTTAATCATCCCTATTCTCCCCCAAAGAATCCTCAGCAATTGAGAACCAACTTCAGAAATAAATCACAGCATTTTCCTGGTAAAATCAATACTAAGAGACTTTTGAACCTAGTGTCCTGTTGAATATAAACTACCTCATCATACTGGTGGTAGATGATTAGTTGAAGCCAGTGAGAGGTATATAAAATGTAATAGCACCCCAGGTATAAACAGATGATATAACTCCAGTCATTTTGCACTTACTATCCTGGATTAGAAAGGCCAAGGGGAATTGTGTTCCAGGAGAAGAAAGTGTTGCTAACACAGGGCAAGTGCTAACCTCTGCGGATCATATATGAGGTTAACTCCAGGCGCTGGGGAAATGTTATTGTAAAGCCAAATTTAACAGTTTTAATAGGAACAATACATCAGGGATCAATGTGTATTTCTGTATGTTTGTTTTTCTCCAGGTTTTTTTCCAAGCAGCTTCATTTCCCTATAGCGAATTCTTTTCCCAAAGAGCTAAGCAGAATTTATTAGTCTGGAGTTTGATAAAACATAAGTTTGAGAAGTGATGGGGAGGTTGTTGTTAGTTACTGGCTGCCTCTTAGTCCTGAAAACCCTCTATGGATGAGGCTGACTTGAGAATGTGTTTGGAGGCCCTTGCCTATGGTACCATTGGATCCAGGTACTTTCATGGTTTTTGCACAGCTAGGGCAAGGAAGGTCTTGTGTCTGTAAAATGTACAGGTACAGCAGTATAGAGAATGAGGTCATGTTTCTAACTAGGTAGAGCCTGGTGAGAAGAAATTCATCCAAGGTTTCCTGAAGGCAAACACTGAATCTTCAGTCCTGCATTGCTTCCCACCAGAACATGCCTAATCTTAAGGGCATGTTCTGCAAATACCTGTATCTGAGCATATTGGATGGACTAGTGGGCAAGGTGCCAGGAGCCAACTTGCACAGGGATTTTATCGTTTTTGGATTTTGGGTTTTGGCCCAGAGGATTCTGGAAAATGAGTGGAATCAGAAGACCAGATAGTGTTTACCTACGATACTGGATCCCAGCCTGGTCTATTCATCTGTATGAGCCCTAGTGAGAGAAGCAGAGAGTCCTGATTTCATAAGTCACTCAGTAAGGAGATGGAGTCCAGGTGAGAAGAACTTTCGGTGTGTGGAGGAGGTGGCCTCATACCCACTTCTATGAGTAGCTTTGACATGGCAAGGGCAACAGTGCCAGCATCACTCAACAGGGCACTGGGGACAACACCTAAATCAGAGTCATCCTGATCATGTTATGCTGGCCCTGTTAGCAATGGAGGTCATGAGGTGTTGCCCTTTCATAGCCACTGATCACCAAGGGTAAAAGTCCAGAAGACTAAGAAAGATTACAGAGTGATGAGGTTCTAGGGAAAGTCCCAGTAGATATTGGGTATCTGTCTCATGTGACCCATGTTTATTCAAATACTGGTAAAGCTTGAGTTACACAAGAAAGCTCAGGTCTATGAAGTTCATTAACAAGTCAGCCCTGCTTCTCTTTCCTCATGTCAGCTCTTTGTTCTAAACCTTCCAGAAACTCCACTCCTACAGGATAAACTCCAAATACGTTATCTTGGAATTCCAGATCACTAAGTCTGTCCCCACCTAACTCAATGATCTTCTCACTCACTCTCCTCACAGCATTTTGGCCACACATTGGTCTCTATAGTGTCCGTCGGTGCTTGTCCTATTTCTGCCTCTTGGCATATTCCTTGCCTGTCAAGGCCCCAGGTCAAGCTCTGCCATTTTTTCAAACTTTTTGTAATCATCTCAGCCCACAGAAATCTTTCACATTCAAATTATTTCTTAGTCCCATATTTTGTTCCTTTATTATTTACTTAGCTTTTAGCATTCATCACCTTATTTGTTAGTCATATTTTCATGTAATATTTTGTTCTACTTGAATTTCAAGCCCATTTACTTCTCAGCCTCCTCCTGGGCCTAGACCACTGTTGAGCATGTGAAGTTGGTAAGGATTGTTGCATGACTGAGTTGCTGATAATCTGAAATTTGTGTCTTGGTGTGCTTGTCTCATGCTTCATTTTTGTTGAGATATGGAAGCAGAACAGAAAGTGCCAGTAAATGGCCTGTCAGTAATGAGTATATTCATCAGGACTCTGGCTCTCATGGACTCTTGCCCTTCTGGTGTCCACCTCTGCTGACTGGGTTTCCAGACCATTCCAGAGAGTGGGTGGTTTGAGCCATTTGCTGACTTTCTGAGTGGGATCATGGTGCCCTGGGGCAAGGATGAAATTTTGGGGCTCATTTTCATTTTTGAACATAAGCCCCCTGGAGCCTAGAGTCATTTTCTTGGAATAAAGTTATTTAATCATAGAGTGTCAGAGGAGAGAAGAAATGTGTATATCATATTATTATCTTTATTAATGAGCCACATGAACTTGGGTTTGAATCATGGTCTTACGTTTATAACTGTGGGACCATGACTTACGGCAGTAACTTTCCTAAGTCTCTGTTTCCTCAACTGCAAATTGAAGATAATATTTCTTACTTAAAAAGTTTCTGGTGGAGATTAAATGAGTTAATATATGTGAAGCGTCAGCAGTCACAACTGACATATAACAGGTGCTTACTAGATGATAACTGTAATATCAATTATAATTATCAACCAAGTAATTAGTTTGAGTATATTTCTTATAATAGGTACCAGAGATATAAACGAGTTATCATGCATTGTCTTTTTCCCAAATGCTCTTGACTTCAGTTAGATAAATTGAAGATAAGTGTAAAAATTTGACCAAAATTATTGAATCCTTCTTTTGTGCCAGGTACTAAGACATACCCAAGCTACACAAAAATGACATATTTCTACCTACTCTCAAGGAGGTATCAATGTAGCCAGGAAGCTGTATGTAATTTGCAGTAACAAAATAGGAAAATTAAGTGCATACATGGAATGTATATATCAGAGCCCTTTTGTCTGCAAGTAATAACTTTGAAAAAGTTCAAACTGTCTTAAGTATTAATGGTGATATATTGTTTTTAATATCAATAAGTCAGACTAAGGACCTCAGAGCCACCAGTCACATCTTAGTCTGTGTAAATTCAGTTGTAAAATGTATAAACTGCATGGCGCTATGCAGTGGGCCTGCATTGGGTAGGATTCAGGGTTAGTGAATTAGTAGTTCAACATTATCAAGACACAGATTTTTTTTTTTCTGTCTTTCCACTCTGCTATCTACAGTGCTGACTTCAAACTTGGGATTGTAGTTTGATTCATGATAGTCACTAAAGCTTCAAATTTCCTGTCCAGGAAGATAGTTAGATGGCATGATTGATAGATGATAGATAGAGAGATAGAAAGTGTGTAAAGGAGACAGAGAATCAAAAGTCTTTTAGTCTGACTGGGCCAACATATTCACTTAGACAAGTATGATATCATGTTACTGGCTTAAGTTTGGACTCCTAAACCATTGGTAATGGTGGTTGCCCCAGACTAATTAGGGTACATCTTTGGAATTAGGGTCCACATGGCTGCTGCACAAATGGGAGAGGATGGAAAATACACTGGAAGTCAAGCACAATGTCCATAACTGGGTCTATGTCCAATATGAGACAAGTTGACCTTGTGTCTTTATTTATACATTGATTCCTTTTATCAATATTCTTCATCATATTCCAGTGTCATGATTTTTTTAGTGGCCTAGTTATTTCATAATGCTAAAATATACTGTCTCTCATTACAATCACAATGCCTAAATTGTATAAATCCCCCAGAAGGAAAGTGGCAATTATCAAATACAGAAATGATGGATTCGGTTTGGTCCTACTGGCCTACTAGCTAAAGGAAGTTTTGTTATTTTTCCTCACTGTTTTTCTAAACATCTCAGTATTTCATTTCCATATTCTTGTTCAGAATACAAGTAAGCCACCCATTTAATCATCAACAGTGAGAAATTAATTCTGGCAAGTAGTAATTGGTCTTAAAGAATAAATAGGATTTTACCAGACAAAATAGGTGACAAGAAGAATTTCCAAGGCAGAGGGAATATCATAAGCACAGATAAAGAAGCATGAAATTATGTGATATATTTGTGAAAAGGTAAATGCTCCAGGACTGTCAAAGCATTAGGTTTGTAGGGAGGAAAATTGAATGTGGAAATGGAGTTTGAGGCCCGTACCAGTTGTTTTCTTGGTTGTAAGCAAGAGATACTGTGACTGGCTGATTGATGCCCCAAAAAGAGATGTAGATTTAAACAGATTTTGAATAGGTCACAGAATCTCCTAAAGACCTGGAAAAATCAGACACAGAAAACAGGCAAGAAAAAGAGAAGCTAAGTGGCCCCCAAATTATGCCAAAATTCTCCCCCAAATTAGTGTTGGGATGACACCACTGCCCTCACAGCTTCTCCCACAGACACTACAAATGCTGGACCCTGGACGCTGGACCCCATTAGGTGCTCTGTCATTGCTGCTCCTGAAAACTTTTATTGCAACTGCTGACCCACAGCCAGCGTGAATCCTTCACTGAGTCAGGGGCGGACATATCTGAGAGACAACATAAGTCAAGGGCCTGACACAAGAGAGGCTGGGACATTTGGGATCATCTTCCATCAAGACTCATATGGTGGGGCTTCCCTGGTGGCGCAGTGCTTGAGAGTCCGCCTGCCGTTGCAGGAGACGCGGGTTCGTGCCCCGTTTCGGGAGGATCCCACATGCCGCGGAGCGGCTGGGCCCGTGAGCCATGGCCGCTGAGCTTGCGCGTCCGGAGCCTGTGCTCCGCAAATGGGAGAGGCCACAACAGTGAGAGGCCCGCATAACGCAAGAAAAAAAAAAAAAAAAAAAAAAAAAAAAAAAAAAAAAAAAAAAAAAAAAAAAAAGACTCATATGGTGGATCATTTCCCAAACTTATAAAACATTTATAATTAATTATTTAAGCAATAGAGGATGTTACTGCTGATGGAAAAAATGATGGGGAGAATAATAATAACAGTGACCATCACCATTTAATTAATGCCTATATTATGCTTACCCTTACAACTTGATGAAGAGCATTATTATTCTCATTTTACAGATAACAGTGTTAGAAAAGTCATCCATGTAAGGTACTCAAAGGGGGAGTGGCACAATAAATATGTTCTAGAAAGATCCCTTTCACAGCTGTGCAGAGGAGGATTAGGAGTGTAGAGATGGTAGTTAGACCCATCGGAGGATGAGAGCTTCAACAAAGGAGGAGAGGAAGGATTAGAGCAGTTGTTTTGGAACTTCAGTGCCATGCACATCAGCATCACTTGGAGGGCTTGTGAAACCACAGGTTTCTGGGCTCTAACTCCAGAGTTTCTTGACTCAGCAGGTCTGGATGGTACCCAAGAATTTGAAACACTAACAAGCTCCAAGTTGATGCTGCTGCTACTTATTGAGGGGTCACATTTTAAATTGAATGGACTGAGTGGATTTAAATTAAATGGACTAAAGAACTATTTCTCAAACCTCAGTGATATATGGACCACTTTTAGTGAAATACATTATTGAGACCACCAATACCTCCCCTCCATTTTTATTATAGTAGTACTTAAAAATATACAGATATAAAATTAGGTATAAATTTCTTTTGCATATGGCTCATATACAACAATAAAACCTAAACCATATTTAAATTAAATACAAAGTATGAAATTAATAAAATTTAAATTAACATTAATTTTAGTGTAACATATTACAGTGTTCTGCTGAAATTAAAGGACCAACATTGCATTCAAGAAAAAAATATATATAACCTTAAAACCAATTTTGGTTTTAATCTCTTTTTGTAATACTTGTGTAAAGAATGGCTATTTGCATAAGTATATTCTACAAAATGGTATTAATAACTTCCAGGCTCTGTTTCCAACTTTATACTTAATCAAAACTCTGCCAGTGAGCACTAGTGACAGTTTTAATAAGATGTTTCTTAGTAGCTCTGCGAAGTTAGTTTCTTGTGCATTCTAAGCGAATTGTGGCATTATTGAAATCTGGATTAAATAGTTACCTAGTGCAGTTATCACTGAACTTAAGAACATAAAAATTTCTCATTACATATTTACTGCTACACTTTTGCTGCTAGTGATCTGTTTCAAGTTGAAATGTGCCATGGCCTGATCCATAAAAACCTTTAATTCACACACAGATATGGTACGACCATATGCTATATGATGATTTGATTCTACTTTTGCAATTCTCTTCTCAAATTAATGCAAAACTTCTATCATATATTATATAGCATCTGACTTCATTTGGATTCTCCAGAAGCAATCCCTAAGACAAGGATCCTAATGAATGGAATTTATTAGGAAGTACTCTCAGGAAAGGCTAGTAGGGGAATGAAGAAATGACAGCAGCATAGAAGGAAGCCAAGTGAGGGTCTGATGTCCTTGCAGAGGATAACGCTGACTTAATCCTGCAGGGGAAGTCTGGAAACATGGTACGTCACACCCAGAGTTCTCCTGACTAGGGACAGGGAAGCCTAAATATTTATGCTCATTCACTCATTACACCCATCAGTCATTGGATAAAGGAGGTCCCAGGAGAGACATAAATTACCAGGCACTTCAGAAAAGCAGGCTCTGGCAACCTGAGTGTAACCCTCTGACAGATAGGTGCTGACTGCTGGGTGTAAAAGCAGACCATTAATCAGTGCATGAAAATGAGGAAAAGATTGAATGGATGGAGCCTTCAGAGACTAGTACCAAAGCCTGGAATAGGCATGTCTTGCTAATTCATTTTCTTCAGATCCCTGCTCAAATATCACCTTCCCAGGGAGCCCTTCCCCATCAACTCTATTAAAATAACACCTCCCCCATAATTCACTGTCCCTTTACATTTATATGTTTTGCATTTTCCCACTCACCAGTATAAATACATACTATTTATACATTTATGTGTTTTGTGTATGTACAATCCTTCTAGAATATAAGCTCCACTGAAACAAGGACTTTTTGTTTATTGCTACATGCCCAGCAGTAAGAATAATTTCCTGACACATAGTAGACACTCAGTATATATTTATTGAATTAGTACATAAATGAATTAATTGATTAAGCTGGAGAGTTAGGCAAGGATCAGATCAAAGAAGGCCTTGTGGTCCAAGGTAAAGAGCATTCTAAAAGCAAATCAGTTTTAAGCAGGCAGGCTGACATGATTAGATTCATCTCTTAAAATCTCATTGGAGGAGGAAATATGGGATGCAGAGTAATAAGCTAAAAGGTGATGATAATCATGGGGAGGATGATACTGGCTTGGACTTGGATCATGACAGTGGAGATAAAGAGATGTGAACATACTTGAGAGGTACTTAAGAGGTGAAATCAGTTGTGAAATATTAAATATTGATGGAAGAGGGAAAGGAGGATGTCAGATATGACCACAGAACAAGATAGATAGGAAACACTGAAACTAATCATATTTTATATGAATCATGAGATCATTCCAGGCTCGTAGAGTTTTAAATTGAGACATCAAGGCGGCAGATGGACATTAATGTCTGGAGCTCAGAGGAGAAATCTGAGCTGATGATATAAGTTTATAAGCTTATCTACCTATAGATTGTTTTTAAAACCTTGGGTACAGATAAAATTGCTTAGGGAGAGAATAGAGGATAAAGAAAAATGATGTCTGGTAGTGAGCCTTAATGAATGAAAATAGTATAGCTAGGCAAAGGACTGGGATCCCCTCCAAGGAGACAGAGGAGGGACCATTACATAAGTAGGGTAAAGCTAAGAGATTATTGTATCAAGAAAATCAAGGGTAAGAGATTGCTTCAAGAATGAAAATACCAAATTCTACTGAAAGACAATAAAATCCAGTTGTACTTTTTGCAAAAGTACAAAAGCAATTTAATGGAGATAGTATGGCCTTTTCAACAAATGGAAGTGTAGAAAATGGGCATCCATATTCAATAAAATGATTCTTGACCAGCACTTCACATGGCATAAAAAAATTAACCCAAATGAATTATAGGCATGAATGAAAAAGGTAAAACTATAAAAGTTCCAGAAGAAAACATGGGAGAAATTTGTCATAATTTGATTTAGGCAAAAAGTTCTTAGATATGACACCAAAATTACAACCAATAAAATTGAAAAATTGGACCTTATCAAAATTAATAACTTTTGATCTGTTAAGGACAGTGTTAAGAGAATAAAAAAACAAGTCACAGAATTGGAGAAAATATCTGCAAATCACATATCAGACAAAGGACTTGTATCAAGAATATCTAAAGAACTCTCAAAACTCAAAAATGAAACAAACAATTCAATTTTTTTAATGGGCAAAAGATTTGAAGAGACACTTCACCAAAAAATATACAGATGGCAAATAAGCACGTTAAAAGATGTTTAACACCATTAGTTATTACGGGAGTTCAAATTAGATCCACAATGAAATACCATTACATATCTCTTAGAAGACTAAAATTTAAAAATACTGACAATATCAAATGATGGCAAGAATGTAGACCAACAGGAATTCTCATACTTTGCTGGTGGGAATGTGAAATCTTTCAGCCAACCTAGAGAACAACTTGGTTATTTCATATAAAGTTAAATATACACTTTACCTGACCCAGTAACCCCACTTCTAGGTATTCATTCTTGAGAAACAAAGCTTATGTTCACTCAAAAAAATAAACACAAAATGTTTATACCAGAATTATTCAGAAATTCCAAAAACAGGAAACAATGAAAATGTCTTCAACTGGTAAATGGGTAAACCAATATAAATACAATGGAATGCAGTTCAGCTCCTTTTGCATTGATTAAAATAGTTGTCCTGATTAGTTCCTGGTTAGCAGGGACTCTAAGTACCTACCAAAATGCAGTTGCTCTGATACTCTCCAATCATCTCCCAAAATAACCTTCTACCATTCCTTAGGGGAGGAAATGCCTTTAAAGTTTTGGGGGATCTTTTGCTTTTTTTTTAATTGTTGTTCTTGTTCTCTATTTGAGTTCCGGAAAATCAGGTGACTACAAACAGCTCAATTATCTCAAAATATGTTAATTGGGGTCAGTTAACACATGTAAAGTGTTGAAAAAGACCAAAACAAGTTTAATCAGAATATAAAATAAGACTGGTGCGTGTAAAGCTAGTATATATAACTAGTGAAACCAGTCTAACTAATTGAACAGCCCCCATGGACCTGTATCTGGATATACCTATTGGTCTCTTCTGACATTGCAGTTGCTCTTTGTTCTTCTCTGCTCCTGTCACACCCTACCATTTTTCTCTCATCTCTTGGATCTCTTGCATGATGCTTCTTCATAGATGTTCAGTTTTCTCTGGTCTTTCAGGCTACATCTGCTTCTATAAACTGCAAACACCTTCTCTGGCCCTGCCCTGAATTTGGCACCGGCTCAGCTCTTTGTAACTTGACAAACACTGCCTGTTGGCCCTGAACTCTGTAAAAGGGAATCAAACCAGACCCACCTGGAGAAAGTGGCCTTGGCATATGACTAAGAAGGAAAGATTGGATTTGCCAAACAAAAGAATAAAGTCATTCTAAGAAATTTAGAGAGCATATGCAAAAACTCCATGATAAAAGAAAGAGGCAAGGGGAAAACCTGTGTAGCCTAAATGCTAAAGCACAGCATCAGTGTTTGGGGGCCTGCTACACCAGAAAGAAAACTAAATGTTCAGACCTGCATACTCCAGCCATGGCTTCAGTCAGCATATCTAATGTGTCAAAGTTCAGCCTTCCTGTGCAGAGACATCAGTTAAATAATGAACTTTCAATAACAGCACAGAATGTCATCAGGCTAACAGACACTTCTGCCATTTTCTTCTGCACGTGCTAAATAAATCCATTTGGTATTGATCTCCACAGCTAAGTTTCAGCCTTACTGTGATTCTTACCAAAAAAGCAGAGTAAACAGTTCCTGGAAGAACCTAAACATGCTTTTACTCATCAGATGAGGCCTCTGTAGATTACTAGACAACCTGATCCAGGTTGTACATTTTGGGTATCTCATTACAAAAGTTACCAGCTTGGAGGCTTACCATGTCCAGCTGGAGCTGAGCTACAGGAACTGAATAACAATGACAATATAAGAAACTAAGAGAAAATAAAATGTTCATAGAGTACAGTCTAAGTTCTGGCAGATTTCTGATTCATGATCACTGTTGCTACACAAAGATAACAAGAAGGAAGATTGCTCACCCCAGGATTCTGGCATTTAACCCTGGTAGCCTGGCTGGATGCCATTTTATGTGGCAGTGTCCCCATATGGACACATTGTGGCCAACCCAATGGCTGGAGTTAAGGTATGGGGATCAGTTCCATGTACTATAACCAGAAGCTTCACCTGTCCCTGGGTCATTTCACACACTGTCCCCTGCACCAGGAACACTCCTGGATTCTAT
Source organism: Lipotes vexillifer (assembly GCF_000442215.2). NCBI lineage: Eukaryota > Metazoa > Chordata > Mammalia > Artiodactyla > Lipotidae > Lipotes > Lipotes vexillifer. Next base: position 1,940,740 of record NW_006783631.1, read on the forward strand.
ACCCTACTCCCTTAGCCATGAGAAAGAAGGGTCCTTTTCTGGCCCCATGCTTAGAGCAATAGTTCTCAAATGGTTCCCAGACTAGCAGCATCAACATCACCCAGGGACTTGTTAGAAATGCAAATTCTTGGATCACAACCCAGACCTACTGAATCAGAAACCCAGTAAGTTATAGCCCAGATATCTGTGTTTTCATAAACCATACAGATGATTCTGATTAACCTTAAAGTTTGAGAACCACTGCTTTCAGGGCCCTAGTCTGGCCCTCTCCTAGCAGTGTCCGTCTCCACAGAATGGGAATCATAGAGATCATGCCTTCTCCTTCCAGACCTCATTCCTGGGACGTGGGATCCCAGAATTCCTGTCTCAGGGGCCTCAAGCTTGCTTCCAGTGTCTGACTTCTCTGAATATATCCTGAGGGTTGACCTGGTCATGGGCCTGTGCATCCCCAGGTCTGGGAGTTGGTCAAGAGGGAGCTGGGCAGGGAGCAATCATGTGGATGGAGCTGTCCTTCCATGCATGTGCACACAAGGCCCCACATGGGACTGAGGGATCCGGGGATGGAAAACAAAGAGAGCTTGTCTGTGACCAGGGAGGGGTCAGGGATCATTTCAACACAAAACTGCCCCATTTAAACAAAAAACTCAGAGCATCTGAGAATTCTGATTTTGAACCCAGCCTTCCAGATTGTTATGAAGGTATATTTTTCAATGAAAGAAAGATAAAACTTAGTTGATTACTTAGTCTGATTTAAACTTTCAAATATTCAGACCTATGATACATAAGCTTCTATTTGTATATTTTTCCCAGTCCCCACAAAAGTTAAGGGAGGTTTGTCTGCTCTACTTATCTGCTTATCTTCTGCTTAACTTTGGGGCCTTAGCCCCAAAGTATATTTTCTTGCAGAAGCCTTCCCTGATCCCTTAATTCATGCTTTTAGTAGAGGCTGCTGATTTGTGCTTTCTTGTTTCTCTGTAATTCCTTGCCTTATAACTCATGAACTGTACTATCAACCCTTGTTTAGTTGTATGCCTGTTTCCCCTAATGAACCATGAGATCCAAGATGGTTTGTGTATATAAACCAGCATATAGCATAACATAGTGTCTGGTATATAATATGCCCAATAAATAAATAATGAAGGAATTAATTATAATAATAACAAGGATAGCAAACATATAGATAGCCCTCACTATGTGACAGGCAGTATTCTAAGCAACTTTCATGTATTAATTCATTGAATTTTCACAATAACACTATGAGACAGATATTACCATTACTGCCATTTTTAAAATAAAGTAATAAGTCCAGAGACATTAAGAAACTCCCATAGTCACACAGCAGCAAGATCAAGAGGCAAATCTATGTAAACTGGATTTTCTAGACTCTAAATGAGTGAATGAATGAGTGAGTGAATGAATGAATGGAAGAGAAGCCAAGAATTACTACAAGCCATATTCTCAGGAATGTTGAGTTTAAAAAACAGACAAGCCAAATTTATCATCAAAAACAGGAAACAAGCTCAAAATGTTAAAGAGTTAGAAATAGTGTGAGCCAGGGAAGAGCTAAGAGAGAGGAGAAGACCATAGATAAAACAGGATCTTGAAGCCTGGTGGTCATTTTCATTGACTTCCAGTCACATGGTGAAAGGTCAGCCTGGTTTAGAAATAGAATCAGGGCAAGCTATTTAAATATTCCAAGTTGCCTGTGGGTCCACATCTAAATTTTTTTTTTTTTTTTTTTTT
>NW_006783631.1:1942492-1978380 GCF_000442215.2 Lipotes vexillifer
ACAGCTTTCAGTGCTTAATCAGATTTCCTTTTTTTTTATTTTATTTTATTTTATTTTATTTTATTTTTTTTTTGCGGTACGCGGGCCTCTCACCATTGTGGTCTCTCCCGTTGCGGAGCACAGGCTCCGGACGCGCAGGCTCAGCGGCCATGGCTCACGGGCCCAGCTGCTCCGCGGCACGTGGTATCTTCCCGGACCAGGGCACAAACCCTCGTCCCCTGCATCGGCAGGCGGACTCTCAACCACTGTGCCACCAGGGAATCCCCCACATGTAAATTTTTAATGGAGTTCTAGGACCTCCTGATGATGAGGAGTGTCAACCTTAATTTCATATTCATACTTTAGGGATAAAGGCTATTTGGTAACAAAATGATCTCCAGTTAATATAATGTCATGACCAAAGCACCAATAGACACCAGTATAAGATACGAAGTAGAAAAGTGCCCAGCATTGCAGAAAGCAGAGCACAGCTCTACTGTATATAGCACAGGGAACTCTACACAATATTCTGTAATAATCTATATTGGAAAGGAATCTGAAAAAAGAAGAGATAACATATATATGTATAACTAAATCACTTTGCTGTACCCCTAAAACTAACACAACATTGTAAATCAACTATTCTCCAATATAAAATAAAAGTTAAAAAAACCAAAAACAAAAAGCAGTACAGCTTGCCCCTTGCACACAATGGTACAGTCCAATCTGACTTTTAACTCTATGCAAGGCCATTTCTTAAGCTCTCAGAAAGTACAGATTTTCCTAGAGAACCAAAGCATCTGGGGGACCATATCTCATAGTGACTGACTGGCTGACAGTGGGATCAGATTTCTTAGATTAGAATCCTGACTCAGACTTTTAACAGCGCATGGCTTAATGCTCCTGAGCTTCAGTTTGCACATTTTATTACAGTGTGGATAATATCTACCTCTTGGGTGAGGTTGTTATGAAGATAAAATTGGAAAATTCTGTCATTCAGCAAATATTGAATGATGGTCAACTACATTCTCAGTACTCTTTTAATCTGTGGATAGCAGCTCACAAAGAAAATATGCCCTATTTCTGCTGGGTCTTGTTCACCGAAAGTACCCACTAATTCTTAAACCAAAAGAGACCTCCTCGAGAGATTTATCCTTCTCTTCTCTGACTATCCCACATCACATTACAAGGTACCTCCAGAGAGCAGTATGGAATAGAGGGGTGAGGGGAGTCCACATGTGGCTGAATAAGAGCAAGAACGTGTCCTCCAGAGCAGCGCCAGGCAGTGTAACCTTAAAGAAAAGCCAAAATCACTATAAAAGGAGAGCCAAAGCCTCAGTCATAAAACAGACCTGCATCAGGTCCAAGGGGACGGTGAGAGTGGGAATGAGGGTGTTGGGCTGCACCCTGCAGGCCTATAGCCCTGTGCTTTCCCAGCTTCAAGACTGAAGAAAGAGCCCAGAGTCAGCAACATAGACACCAGTGTCTTACTGGATGGGGGAGCTTACACATCTGAAGCAAGGTCCTAGAGTGACACCACACAGTGTGCCATAGAAGGTGGGCAGGACATGGCATCAGTCTTGCTCCTGGGGTGGGGAAGGGGAGATTGCCAGTCATTGGGGGAATTACATCAGTTTGGCTTATTAGTTAGCAGGGAAACTAGGAGAGGGACATGCCCCTCACTGCCCCTTTGATAAGAACAATCACTTGCTGGGGTCTGGGGCAAGTATGAAGGAAGGTCAGTCGTGTGAGCAGGATGTAGGTGAAGCAGTCCCTGGTCCAGCAGGTGATGTACAGAGAACAAGAGAACAGCCATCTTGAGTGGCCTGACCATACAGCGGGTAAGTAGGCTGGTAACTGGTAAAGCAAAGCAAGGCTGATGATTGGGAACCAAGGCTACAAACACTTTTTAGATTAAGTTCAGCAGTGATGATGGTAGGTTAAAGGAAAACCATATAATAATTTAAACACCTTACAATCAGGGACTTTGTTTTATTTACTTTTGTGATGCTACCAAGTAAAAAAAGGCTCATTAAAATAATAACAGTAATAATAATCATAATAGCAACTGCCTTTCATTGAGTGCTTATAACGTGCTAAGCCTTGTAAGAAACACTTCAAATCGCATTTGATCTTTACCACGATCTACTGTTGAACATTTATATTCACATTTATTTATTTCATTACAAAAGGAGATCCTGAGGCTTACACATTTGAGGTGACTCACACAAAGTCACTGGGCTAATTAATAGTGAAGGTGAGATTCAAACTCAGGTCCATGGTCCTACACAGTACTGCCTCTCTAAGGAGTGCAGGTGAGCCAGTGTTGGTTAATACCAACTGCAGCTCTCTGGATCTTAGTTTATTCATGTGTAAAATGGATCTAAATTAACACTACCTTGTGAGATCACTCTGAATGTTCAATGAGCTAATTCATATATAGCACTTATCACAGTGGCACATAAGTACAACAAATAATAGCTATTATTATCATTAGACATATCATTCTGGCTTCCAAATGTTTGCTCTTTAAATGAACATATACATCTTTGTCATAAAATGTTGATACTAGCTTGATTAAGATAATAAAAACATAATAAAAAGTAATTACAACTGGATCATGATAGTAGAAACTCATATTATGTTTTTACCTTGAAGAGAATTAAGTGAATTAAATTTAGTTATGTAAGAAACCACTGTTGCAAACTACTAACATACTTGAATGAATCAATTTTATACTTCTATGTATGAATCCGCTTCTTGATAAATATAAAAACCCACTCAGGACTTGTCTAGTGCTTTATACTTTTAGATAGTCATTCACATACATTGTCTTATTTGAACCTGACCACCACCCTGGGAGTAAGTACAATCTCATTTTTCACAAAGGACTCTGAGCCCCTGAAAGAGAAGAAGCTTGCTGCAGGTGGCATGTCATCCTAATAAATGATCTGAGATTAACTCCAGATCTCCCAACTCTCCATCTACTTTTTAAGCCAGTCTGCAGCTCTGAAATTGGAAAGGACATTGCCGTCCTAGTTGCAATGAATAAAGGCAAGAAGATGGCAAAATAGATCTCTTGTTGTAGGAGAAAAGTTAAAGGTGATTAAAGTTATCCAGATCAACTCAGTTACAAATGTTTAAATGTGCTAGGGATACCCTTGCCCCCTGACTTGTGGCTTGTACTTCTCATGGAGGTGGTTGTTCAGACTGCTCATGGCAGCTCCAAGAAGAATAGAATGGAAAGCAAAAGATGTAATGATTCTGGACCAAATAATACATGTCACAGCCAAGGAGAGTTTCCTTCTCTGTGAAAGACAAATTAATTCTTCCCTTTTAAAATAATAATGACAGCCCCTACCAGTTTCCATCTATTTTTACATAGCACTTATCAGTTGTAAACAAAAAGGCACTGAGCTTGGTTGAAATAAAATTAAATCTGCATTGATGAAAGCACCCTCGAGGCACTCAGCATGATGAAGATGATGAAATCATGAAAAAGCAGATAATTAATAAGAGTCCATGCTTCTTACATTTGGAGAAAAGTTCGACTTATATTCAGAAAAACAATTATTTGCTAAGGAATACGTTAACCTCAATTATTATAATAATATTATAATTGTGTCAGTGTGGTTATTCATTGTGAGCACAATGACCAAAACAGAGCAAAGTTCAATTGAAAGATTATTCTTTTTAAGAATTCAATTCAACCAAAATAATTTCTTCAGACTATTATTTTCTTAGCAGTAACAAAACAGTTCCGCAATCCTAAAACCAAACATTTTCCATTTTCCCATATTGTTTTTAGTCCTTAGTGCACATAATTTGTGTACTGTAAAATTTCAGTTTCTGCCTTTTTAACTTATGACTAGATTACAAGGGCTTTCACATTGTTTTGCTTTCATATATGCTGCTATCTCTGTAGAGCAGGGGTCCTAAACCCTCAGGCCGTGGACCGCCACCGGTCCACAGCCTGGTAGGAACTGGGCCGCACAGCAGGAGGGGAGTGGCGGTGAGCAATTAAGCTTCATCTGCTGCTCCACGTAGCTCCCCATCACTCACGTCACCACTTGAACCATCCTCGTGCCCCCCGCCCCCGTCCGTGGAAAAATTGTCTTCCAGGAAACCGGTCCCTGGTGCCAAAAATGTTGGAGACCACTGCTGTATAGAAGATCTCATCCTTGGGGGTCCATCTATTGTGGTCCTCTTGTTCCTTCAAGAAAGAAACTGCCTTTGTGATGTTTTCCTTAATTCCCCTTAAAAAGTCATTCAACCAGCAGTACAAGAGTGTTCCCTTTTCTCCACACCCTCTCCAGCATTTATTGTCTCTAGATTTTTTGATGATGGCCATTCTGACTGGTGTGAGATGATATCTCATTGTAGTTTTGATTCGCATTTCTCTAATGATTAATGATGTTGAGCATCTTTGCATGTGTTTGTTGGCAATCTGTATATCTTCTTTGGAGAAATGTCTATGTAGGTCTTTTGCCCATTTTTGGATTGGGTTGTTTGCTTTTTTGTTATTGAGCTGCATGAGCTGCTTGTAAATTTTGGAGATTAATCCTTTGTCAGTTGCTTCATTTGTGAATAGTTTCTCCCATTCTGAGAGTTGTGCATAGGACACCAGCACACAGGGGCTCATATACCATAAAAAGATACATGAAAAGGAACTTCAATGTGGGCTGCTGTTGAAATTATGGGTGGTGTTTGCCCAGAAAGCGGGGATCCAGGGCCTTAGCCCTGAATCCTCACTTCCTTTGAGCCAGCTTTTTGTAATATGCTGAGACAGAGATCATTGCAAAAGGGAAACTCAAAGCAAGAATTACTGATTTCATCAACTCACCCATATTTATTGAGCTCCTGCTAAGTGCTGATCACTGAGACTATAAAGATGATGACACACAGTTTCTAAGTCCTTACTCTTAAGAATGCAGAGTGAGAGGAACCACAGTAAACAATTAATAACAATAATGAGGATGTTAATGCAACGTGATAATGCTAAGAATACATGGGCCAGGCACTACTGGAGCAGAAAAAGTTTGCAGCTTAGACAAGGAGGAAGTCAACTATGCTTCCCATAGGAAAAGACACTTCAGCTGATTCACAAAGGAGAAGTAAAAGTTAAGTAGGTGAGGAGAGTACGTGTGTGTGTATAAGTGTGTGTGTTTACACAGGCATGTTGGTGTAGAAATAGTGATGGGAAGCAGAAAGCTCCAGATAGAAGGAAAAACATATGAGAAGTCCCAGAGGAAAGAGAGCTTACATGTATTTGGGCAACTGCTAATAAATTACTTTATGAGATTCAAGAATTAAAGAGGTCCCTCTATATCAGGCCAAGGTAACTGGTCTTTTACTAAAAATTGAGGGAAGCAACTGAAGAAGGTTAAGCCTAAGAATATTAGCAGTGAGAAATTGCTCACCATAGCAGTTGGTGTCTCATATAGACCATTTCCCTAAAAAGTTCCCCACCTACTCCCTCTTGTTCTGGGAAATAACAGGTCACAGAAAATCCTCTGCTTATACTAGTGAACAGTCCTTCCTCTTTTGAAATGTCCCCAAACTGCTTGCTTGTCCCCTTGCAGCCAAAGACTGCCAAACGTAACAAAGAGCAATTAGAAAATCTTTTCCAAACTCTCAACTTAGTAGAATGCTAGCCAATCAGAGATTATCTTAGTGTTTCCTTTTATTACTCTAGAAAACTGACTCTCCTTTCTATACCTTTGAAACTCTGCTGAAACAAAAGTGACAGCTGATGGGTCCCTCTCCAAAACTTTATGATACACAGCCTGTGTTAATTTTGTCCTGGACTTACTTTTGTCTTTGACATCAGAGATGCCATAGAATAGAAAGTAGCCTGAGGATGAGGGAGTGGTTAGACTAAAGGCAAGAAAACAAATGAGGATGCTGATGCTGTAATCCTGGTGAGGAAAAGAGGGAGGAAGGAGGGAGGGAAGGAAGGAAAGGGAAGGATGGATGGAGGGGACCTTAGCCAAGGAATGTCAGTAGAGATTAAAAGAAACAGATGGATTCAACAACTGCTAAGAAGGATGAAAAGAAGTTTCTGATTTCCAGATAGGAATAACATTCTCTAAATGAATGTCAGCCAGAACATGGTCTGTCCCTAAATAATCAAACTATGCTTTTTAAAACAATAAGTGGAGGAAAGACTATAAGCCATTTTCAAAAAATAAAAATACCATGAACTGAATGGATACAAAATAAACCCACAAGATTTTTAAAGTAGGCCCTCCAATGTTAGAACAAAGATAAAGATGTGCAGGATTCCTGCTCATAGGTCCTCATATGCAAGAAGAGCTGTCAGGTCAGGCGGCCTGGGAATCACCTACAGCCACAAACAGGAGGCTCCTGGAGCAGAGGAAGAGTGAGACTCTCAGCCAGCACCCCTGGCGTTCAGGGCAGAATTCACTGACCAGGTCACAAGTTATTAAATCCTCAGGATGAATCAGAAGTGATGACACGCGGGAGTTAGATTTTCTCTCTCCTCCATTTCAAGGGTTCCCCTTACAATTGTGATGACCTTACTATTCTGCTTGTCCTTTTTCCTGCTCAGCTAGTTGCTTTTGCCCTCCTAGATTGTGAGCCCCTTGGAGGCAGAACACGGAATCTGTACTTTCTCACTCTCTGCCTCCTTTTCCACTTCTCTTTTTCTGCTTCTCAGCTTCTCTGTCTCTCTCTTTGCCTCTTCTCTGCCACCATCTCTACCTCTTCCTGAGCATCCAAAAGCTTCCTTTGGTCCCTCCTACAGCATCTTTACCAGCTCTCCTAGAAGGCATGGGACTGAAACCACGACTTTAAATAACTTATTTTTTTGTTTTCATCTCTCGCCTGATGACGAGCACATCTGTGCAATTCAGCTTAGGCTCTCTTTTGGCATTCTAGGCACACAAGTGCGCACACACACACACACACACACAAAATCTGTGACCTTCTACTTACTTAATTAGCTCTTTAAAGAGAATCTCATGGACAAGAACTATGTGATTATATTTGTATCCCTAGCATCCAGCATAGCTCCTGATACCTAGGAGGTACTTAACCAATATTTGTCAAATGAATGCTTAATAAATGTTTAATAAATGCAGAAAATCTTAACTAATGAAGAATATGAGTCAGGCATCCCTGAAGCAAATAGAGTAATTAAGTACTAAACTGTGAAAATGATTAGAGGAAGTATAAACAAATCAATGCCCCACAAATTTTCCATCACAGTGAACATGGGTAATCAGGGCATCTCTGGGTTTCAGTGGGAGATGGCAACTGTGGATAGTCTGACTCCCTGCATATGAAGTATCATTCCCACATAAAACTATGTCAGCTCATTCAAAAAATATTTAGCAAATAAAGTACACTCAGAGATTAAGATGGATGAAGTAAAGGTCCTCTACCATTTTTCCTTGCCCGTTAAACTCTCTGAGTTGGGGAGAAAGGAGTTGCTCTCTCTAAGGGCAGTAATGCAAGAGGCCACTGCATGTATGGGTCCCTCTGCAAGATTCAGGCTCCTTACATATCAGAAATGAACTGCTTCCCCCATCCAAAAAAATACTCAAGTTTTTCTCAATCACCCCAGTCCAGGGAAAATTCAGCAGACATATGGTAGAGTCTCCCTCAAAATTCATTCCCTGAAGGCATGAGTTCTTTGAACAATTTGAGAAACTGGCACAAACTGGAAAGGAGGTTGACGGTTGGAAATGTAAATATGAAATTTTAATGAGGGCTCTTCCTTCTCACCTAAAAGGAGATGGTAAATATTTCATGCCCTGCTCAACGTGGCTTCAAGCATCAGGTACCATTAATGAGATAGTCATCATCTTCTCCAAACAGCTAGAACTGGTTTGTGATATTTCATAATACCTGAACCTAGCCCACCTTTGCCACTCCACACAGCAAACACTCAAGCTTCCAGGGTCAAAAAGATCACAATCATCTTAAGAATATGCTGCATTTTGTTTCTTCCTTTGGTCCAGTATTTTTGGCATGTTAGAACAAAGCTCCAATTGATTGGAATATGCAGAAAACAGAAAGCAACTTTTGATGAAATAGACTGCAATTAATTGAAATTTTTACTTCATCCAATGTTCTTAGAAATCTATTTTGCTTGCAATGAGCTACTTTGATCATAGTGACTCTTCTAAGCCCAAGAAAGGGCTGGCATAGTGGTAAAGAAGTGAATACAGCAAGAGACAAGCATAGAAACAGAAAGAAAACTTCAGGAAATTACAAGAGTCAACAGGGAGTGGGAAACCTTTCCCGGAGTCAAAACCAGGATCTAGGACAACAAATCCCAAAACGGCCATGTCAGGAAGGTGGCTTTGGAGAAAAAAAGCAAAAACAGTAGGAGTGTTACATACCAAGTCAGGTGACCCAAAGAATTTCATTCTTCTAGGCAAGAGCAGAAGACAGCAGGCCCAGGGTGGGAAAATGTAGAGTGAACAAGAATAAAATGAGAGCAGGCTTTGTTCAGCTGACTGATGTAAGGCAAGATTCAATCCTGTGTACCAATAGCCTTGAAGGGAACCAGGAATCCCCTAAAACCTAAGAAACTCAAGGATAAGTGCCCTGCAGTGCCCACCTAAGGACCCAAGGACCAGGTCATTGACCCCAAGGGCAGTTAACAAAGTAAATAAGCCCACAGTTTCTGGTCTATCTCTAGATGTATGATCTTGGGAAAATTAGTCAACCTTTCTAAACCTCAGTTATGGGATTTAATAGTACCTGGCCCATGTGTGACTACCTCCCTAAATGCACACAAGGTGTTGTTTCCAACCTGATTTTGTTCCCAAACCATTTGTAATGTTAGCTCTCCACCCTGTATATCTCCTTCACAAACAAAACAAAACAAAAACCAGAAAAAAGCAATAACTTTTTTTGAAATTACTGCTTCTCTTTCCAAGTGTAAGAAATAGCTACTTAGACTATCATCTGACTGATTCTGGCAAGAGGAATGAAAGCCAACAACACCTGGATATTTAAAGAGGTGCTGAGAGCCAATTAGAAAATACACCAGGGCTGAGCCTCTCTCCTTTTTGCAACCTCCTCCAGCCTCTAGGTGGCGCCCTGTCCACTTGCCGGTGTCCAGTGCCTTCTGCCTACCTCCTTCCCCCTCAGCGAAATTAGAAAAAGACCACATGAACGTCATTTATAGGAGAGTGTGCAAGTCTAGGGTTACTTCTTTCACATCAGATATGTGTTCTAAGCTTTATCTCAGATGAGGAATAAAAGGGATATTAAACATTTCAGAAATTTAAAAGGAGATATATTGCTAAAACCATAGCAGTCATAGCTAATCGCCAAAGACTACTCTGCCGACCACTAAGGCTGGTCCCAGCTCAACCTATGGAAAATAATTCAATCTTCCTTTAATAAATCAGAATCATTCATAGTCTCAAATTTATCACTCAGAATATTAGACATTTTATTAAAGGGAAATGGCGACTGTGTGATAATTCTAGGTCATAGCCTGGAAGTTCCTCTTCAGAGAAAAACGACAATATTAAACGATAATAGTCTCATCTGACCTTTTCTCCTAAAACTGAAAACAAAACCATTTAGTCAACTGAGGAATCCAGTTCAATGGTGTTTTCCTTAGTTTGGACCTTTCCTGTGATCCATAGCAAAAGGGGTCTCCATCTATTCTTATTTACAAAACTCATTACCCAACAAACCAAAAATGGCCTCCCATGCAAGCTGACCTGAAAACCTTCCTGACTGCAACTTGATAAGAAACATTGAATCAATTAAATCCAAGCATAGTGTCCTGAACTGAGTTTTATGGCTGGTAACATGAGCAGCCCGACTCTTCTGTGCTTTTCAATTAGTTGGGAAGGTGGAGGCAGCCTCCTAGCTCGGGTTTGGAACTCGCTGAGGCTCCTCTGGTGGGTGCGGCGGGTAATTAGTGGGCACATGGCAGAACAGTTGGTTCCGCAGCACGCAGCTGTGGGAATCAAAACCGCAGAACTCCCACCTCCAACCACGTCTCCTCTCTTCTTGAGTTTGCTGCATCGAATGTAATTCCAGGCATCAGGGGAAAAGTGCATAATGAAAGATGGGGAGTCCGTGCATGTCTGCCTTTATTCTGAGTTTTGAAAATTGGCTTTTTTATTAGGAAGCCAATGTACCAGAGAGCCTCAGGGAGGTCAAGCAAACAGAGGCCAGAGCCCTGGGGCCAGAAGGGTCCCCTCCCTCCGTGATTCAGCCTTTGCAAATGACAGCTCTTCTCATTTCACACCCCAGGAGCAGCAGGTGATGGATCGAAAGGGTAGCGAGTGACAAGCTGCTGTAAGAATAACAGTTCAAAGTTGGAGCATTTGAGCCAGACTACCGATCGTGGGCGAGTTGGAGAGACGGACTGAATCTCAATGTATAGAGGCCCTCAACTCTGTAGTGAAGATTATAATATGAGCACCAAGTATACTGAGCATCTATTATGTGTCAGATTGTTAAACCTCATTAAGTTGTGACTTAAATTATTTTATTGGATAAGGAAAGAAGGGTTCAGAGGGGTGAAATAGCTTACTCAAAGTCACATGAGGAGAAGGGGTTGAAGGTGGTCCTTAGACCGAGGCCTGCCTGCATGTGGCCCTTTATATCAAAGCCAATCACTATAATCCTTGGAAAACACAAACTCAAGAGCATTCTGAGGCCCAGGGGGGCCCAGTGTTCTTGCCAACTCAACCTCCTAGAAGGTTCAGTTTTAGGAGATGTGCTTTTCGAAAGGAAAACCAAAAATAAATAGATTATGGCCATCCAAGAAGCTATACTTACTCTCTTTTGGGCCTAATTGCAATTAGCACATAAACTCAGCCTCCAATTATGATGTATTTAGCACTGGAAATTAAATTCATTAATTATTGTGAAGCCACCACTGAAATGTTACAGCAAGTCCATTCTCTGAATAAAGTATTTTAAAATTAATGACATACTTATTTCTGCTTATTAACAATTTAATAGCTATGCATTAAGCATTTTGAATTAAGCGAAAAAGAAAAAGGTTGGATAGAGAATTGGGAGATAATCAAATCAGCAGCACCCTCAACTGGAAAGCAATAGAATCAAGACCTCTAGAGAGAACTGTCTTCTGTCTTCCTAGGAGTTCAAACATGAGAATAAAGTTTAGCCTACCCTTAGTCCAGTACACAAAGTTCACTGCACTATGTGGTAAGGATAGAGGTGTGCTTAGGATGCTATGAGAACTCAGAGGAGGATTTGGAGGAATCACACTGGGAGAGACAAGGAAGACTTCCTGGAGGAGGAGGTTGAACCAGTTATTTAAAGATTGTAACAGTTGACCAGTCCAAGAAGTAAGAGGGAGGAAAGGAGAGTAGATCATTCCAGAGAGGCACCCAAACATGAAAACATGCACGCAGGCTGTAAGTAGGAAACTGTGTGCCATGTTGTTCCTACAACCAGTTTGGTAAACCAGTTGTATAACTATTAGATCTGGGGGAGAGTTAAGCAGAGAAGACACCATGGAGAGTCTTAAATCAATGAATGTTAATAAGTCTGGACTTTATCTCATCAGACAACATTTTTCCATCATTGTGCTCACCAACCAGGAAACAAATTGGCATTTCACAACCAGGAGTGAGACAGTTCATAAGCGATGTATTACTAATAAAAATATAAATAACTAAGATTTTTACATGATTAACTTTTTATAAATTACAAATTCAAAGTTAGTCTTATAATGATATTCATAACCCTTAGTTACTCACTGTTCTATACATTTTCTTGAGTTGCAGTGAAAAAGAGAACATTGAAGAAGCATGCCAAGAAGCAGTCATAACAAGATCAAGGTGCCTATGGGAAAATCTCCCATGTGAACAGCATCTGTCATGTGACTCTGTGAAGAAAATGTTGACAATGTCTACAGTAGTGGTGGGATGTCCCTGAGGAACTGTTAGCTGAGTTTTATTACCATGCTTTCCTTGGAAAAGTTGTCATTGTCTGGTATGCCACCTCATCCTACATAGAACTTCCTCTCCCCTTCTGGACAGCTCTCGTCATCAATTTTGTTCAGTCAATCTCAGCATCTAGAACAATACTTAAGACCAGAAGATGTTCATGTATTTTGGTTATTGGATTAATAAACTAGGGCTAAATTTCCTAGTACCAATCATCTGTCATCTGGAGCCTTGCTTGTTATGCAGCACTATATAGTGACAATAGATAACTGATTCAAAAGTTGACACCGAATGTGAGTTCTGATAGAGCAAAAGTTTAAAGTATATGGAATTGGTTTTGGAAATAGTTAGTAGGCATCAAGGAAATTTTTGTAGGAAGTATTATGGACTGAATATATGTTTCTCCCCAAAATTCATATGTTGAAATCCTAACCCCTAAGGTGATGGTATTAAGAGGTGGGGCCCTTGAGGTAATCAGGTCATAAGGGTGGACCCCTGATGAAAGGGATTAATGTCCTTATAAAAGAGAACCCAGACAGCTCTCTCACTCCTTCCACCATATGAAGACTCACAGAGAAGACAGCCATCTCTGAATCAGGAAGCAAGGCTTCACCAGACACCAAATCTTGATCTTAGCCTTCCAGCCTCCAGAACAGTGAGAAATTTCTGTTGTTTATAAGGTACCCAGCCTATGGTACATTGTCATAGCAGCCCAAACTAAGACAGGAAGCTAGAAAATACTGAGGAAACTATTTTAGAATGTTAGAAAAATCCCGAGAAATTATTAGACAAGGTTGGAAAATGATAAGAAATCTACTATAAGAAGCTAGATAAATGGTCAGTTTATGGTGTGGTGAAACATTTGGTAACCTCATATCCTTGGCTAAACCATTACATTTATAAATCCAATCACAGAGACAGCATCAGTCCTAGAACTAGATATCTACAAAAAACTATCTGTCTTGGGTGGTTTAACAAGAAGGTCAAAGTCCTTGTGAATTTTCTGACACAGTATGTATTGTAGCATAAACTCTGGGATAAGAGTCTTTCAGGAAAACAGTCATTGAGCCCTGACCCTGCCACTGACTCTGTAATCTAAGACTTGCCACCTGACCTCTCTGTGCCCACATTACTTCATCTGTAACCTGGGCACTGGGGAGATGGGTGGACAAGGAAGAATGTGCATAATGCACTTGAATCTGTTCTCCAACTGAGTATAAAGAGCACTCTGTAGCCAGGAAAGGAAAGCCACCCAGAAAGTCAAACAAAAGCCTTTCTCTGAAAAATGAGGGATATCTTATGCAACCGACTGCTCTGAGCTATCAGAGAAATTTAAAAAGAATTGAGAATTCATTTTACAACAAAAAAAGATCAAATGTAAGAGACAACAGAATGGGTGGAAAAGAGTGTGAGGAGCTAAGGAGGAAAATTGAGGAGAAAAATGATATAATTGCAGAAATTTATACTGAATTAGAAGCAAAAAATATACTACATATAATGCTAAAGAAAATGGCAAGGAGATTATCAAAGATATGTAAGAAAAAACAAAACAAGAAACACAAAATACAGGTCACTGGTGTTTCCTGAAAAGACAATAGAATGAAATGAAACAAAGTAAACTTGAAAGATAATTTTAGTCATAACTATTTATCTATGTTTAGAATAAAAATCTGAAAAAATTGAAAGTTAATTTTTAACTGGATAGTGGAATTTCAGGTGATTTTTATTACTTTTCTCCCTTCCTATATTTCAAAATTTTTCTACAAAAAAGTCTCTTTTTGTAGTCACAAAAAGCAATGAGAGTTTGATATATGGCCTTTATCATGTTGAGGAAAGTTCTCTCCATGCCTACTTTCTGCAGGGTTTGAATCATAAATGGATGTTGAATTTTGTCAAAAGCTTTCTCTGCATCTATTGAGATGATCATATAGTTTTTCTCCTTCAATTTGTTAATATAGTGTATCACGTTGACTGATTTGCATATATTGAAGAATCCTTGCATTCCTGGAATAAACCCCACCTGATCATGGTGTATGATCCTTTTAATGTGCTGTTGGATTCTGTTTGCTAGTATTATATTGAGGATTTTTGTATCTATGTTCATCAGTGATATTGGCCTGTAGTTTTCTTTCTTTGTGACATCCTTGTCTGGTTTTGTTATCAAGGTGATGGTGGCCTCATAGAATGAGTTTGGGAGTATTCCTCCATCTGCTATATTTTGGAAGAGTTTGAGAAGGAAAGTTGTTATCTCTTCTCTAAATGTTTGATAGAATTCACCTGTGAAGCCATCTGGTCCTGGGCTTTTGTTTGCTGGAAGATTTTTAATCACAGTTTCAATTTCAGTGCTTGTGATTGGTCTGTTCATATTTTCTATTTCTTCTTGATTCAGTCTTGGCACGTTGTACACTTCTAAGAATTTGTCCATTTCTTCCACAGCCAACATCCTCAATGATGAAAAACTGAAAGCATTTTGACTAAGATCAGGAACAAGACAAGGTTGCCCACTCTCACCACTCTTATTCAACATAGTTTTGGAAGTTTTAGCCACAGCAATCAGAGAAGAAAAGGAAATAAAAGGAATCCAAATCGGAAAAGAAGAAGTAAACTGCCACTGTTTGCAGATGACATGATACTATACATAGAGAATCCTAAAGATGCTACCAGAAAACTACTAGAGCTAATCAACGAATTTGGTAAAGTAGCAGGACACAAAATTAATGCACAGAAATCTCTGGCATTCCTATACACTAATGATGAAAAATCTGAAAGTGAAATCAAGAAAACACTCCCATTTACCATTGCAACAAAAAGAATAAAATATCTAGGAATAAACCTACCTAAGGAGACAAAAGACCTGTATGCAGAAAATTATAAGACACTGATGAAAGAAATTAAAGATGATACAAATAGATGGAGAGATATACCATGTTCTTGGATTGGAAGAATCAACATTGTGAAAATAACTCTACTACCCAAAGCAATCTACAGATTCAATGCAATCCCTATCAAACTACCACTGGCATTTTTCACAGAACTAGAACAAAAAATATCACAATTTGTATGGAAACACAAAAGACTCCGAATAGCCAAAGCAATCTTGAGAACAAAAAAACGGAGCTGGAGATATCAGGCTGCCTGACTTCAGACTATACTACAAAGCTACAGTAATCAAGACAGTATGGTACTGGCACAAAAACAGAAAGATAGATCAATGGAACAGGAGAGAAAGCCCAGAGGTAAACCCATGCACATATGGTCACCTTATCTTTGATAAAGGAGACAGGAATGTACAGTGGAGAAAGGACAGCCTCTTCAGTAAGTGGTGCTGGGGAAACTGGACAGGTACATTTAAAAGTATGAGATTAGATCACTCCCTAACACCATACACAAAAATAAGCTCCAAATGGATTAAAGACCTAAATGTAAGGCCAGAAACTATCAAACTCTTAGAGGAAAACATAGGCAGAACACTCTATGACATAAATCACAGCAAGATCCTTTCTGACCCACCTCCTAGAGAAATGGAAGTAAAAACAAAAATAAACAAATGGGACCTAATGAAACTTCAAAGCTTTTGTACAGCAAAGGAAACCATAAACAAGACCAAAAGACAATCCTCAGAATGGGAGAAAATATTTGCAAATGCAGCAACTGAGAAAGGATTAATCTCCAAAATTTATAAGCAGCTCATGCAGCTCAATATCAAAAAAACAAACAACCCAATCCAAAAATGGGCAGAAGACCTAAATAGACATTTCTCCAAAGATGATATGCAGACTACCAACAAACACATGAAAGAATGCTCAACATCATTAATCATTAGAGAAATGAGAATCAAAACTACAATGAGATATCATCTCACACCAGTCAGAATGGCCATCATCAAAAAATCTAGAAACAATAATTGCTGGAGAGGGTGTGGAGAAAAGGGAACACTCTTGCACTGTTGGTGGGAATGTGAATTGTTACAGCCACTATGGAGAACAGCATGGAGGTTCCTTAAAAAACTACAAATAGAAGTCCCATACGACCCAGCAATCCCACTACTGGGCATATACCCTGAGAAAACCATAATTCAAAAAGAATCATGTACTACAATGTTCATTGCAGCTCTATTTACAATAGCCCAGAGATGAAAACAACCTAAGTGCCCATCATCAGATGAATGGATAAAGAAGATGTGGCACGTATATACAATGGAATATTACTCAGCCATAAAAAGAAACGAAATTGAGCTATTTTTAATGAGGTGGATAGACCTAGAGTCTGCCATACAGAGTGAAGTAAGTCAGAAAGAGAAAGACAAATACCATATGCTAAAACATATATATGGAATTTAAGAAAAAATAATGTCATGAAGAACCTAGAGGTAAGACAGGAATAAAGATACAGACCTACTAGAGAATGGACTTGAGGATATGGGGAGTGGGAATGGTAAGCTGTGACAAAGCGAGAGAGAGGCATGGACATACATACACTACCAAATATAAGGTAGATAGCTCGTGGGAAGCAGCCGCATAGCACAGGGAGATCAGCTAGGTGATTTTTGGCCACCTGGAGGGGTGGGATAGGGAGGGTTGGAGGGAGGGAGACGAAAGAGGGAAGAGATATGGGAACATATGTATATGTATAACATATGTATATATTCACTTTGTTATAAAGCAGAAATTAACACACCATTGTGAAGCAATTATACTCCAATAAAGATGTAAAAAAAAAAAAAACAAGCAACGAGAGCTCTTGTAACCTTAGCACGTTGCTCCAAGGTACCCTGGAGGCTCAATCAAAGGCAAACCAGACCATTGTAGAATTACACCACTTCAATGAAAGCAGTCTTTGTTCACCTCCAAGATAGCTTGTGTGGTTCAGCCATGCTATTTCCTCTTTAAAATCAGACAGCATTGGAAAGATTATTGTCAAGGTCTGTTTTTCTTCTCAAACAGATGCACCCTATGGTCTTTCATTACCAACTATGCCAAAGAAAACGTCCCCAAATTTCTAGAACCCAGATAAGGTTAGCATTTAGCCCACACCATTTCTTAGTTTTATCTCTTCCTTCTGTCCAGAATGATAGATGAAAGTTTCTGAGTGCAGAGACAGTGTTGTAAACCTCTCTCACCTGTTTCACACTGCCTAGCACAGTTTAAGAAACAGAGACAATTCTCTAAATCTTTCTGAAATAGATGCCAGTTATCAAGCCAGTTACGTTTCTCCACTTCAAATCTGAACCAAGACACCAAGTGCAAGACAACATAGTTCTTTTTGCTCCTAGATGGAAATAAATGTTTGCTTTATTTAAATCTCCAAAGAGCCAGCAGCATTGCTTTTTCTGCAGTCCAAAAGAGAGCAATAATATAGGGCACATGAATGTTCCATGTTCACACTTGGTTCCTTTGTGAACTCTAACTAGTAAAGATCAATGACAACAGAAGAGGCTTGCTCTGCAAACCATCTAGTGGAATATACAGAAGCTATTAGGAATGGTCATTAAATTTCACACACGCAGAAGGTCTATCTCTGTGATCCTTCTCAAAGGGAGTTCTGGGGTTATCTGATGCCCATCCTTTTTCAGTTCCAGATAAATGAGTTGGTGGGTTTCATTTGTCAGAGAAAGCTTTATACTTCAGTTCAAAGAAAGTAATTTATTGTTTCAAGAGCCAGCCCCATGTGAAATTTGTACAACTGTCCAAGGTCGAGGTGGAGTTTCTCATCCATACCAAAGAGCAAGAAGGACCACAGAATGTAGCTACACAAAGACACCACACAAAGTTGTGGTGACACAACTACAGGTTGGCTACCAGTCTTAAGCATGTGACCACAAATGAGGGATTAAAATATAATAAAGAAATTTTAAAAATTTGTAAAGTGGCTTCCTCCCATGTACCTTCCTCCACCCAAAGTAGTCAAGGAGATTAATAAGTGTCCATCCAAGAAGGTGAATGCATTTCTTTGAGTGGGAAAAACAGATCTTTGATGGTCTCAGAATTTACTGAAGAACTATTTTGTGTAGTTTGTTCCCTTTAGTTGTGATTCTAGTAGACCTTCCATACAGAAGGAAGTCCGTAAGTTACAGACTTTCTTGAGTGATTAAATGAACGACTATAAACTCAGTCTATATTTCTTTTTAACTTAACATGCCCTCCTCAAATAAACCATATTGTTAGTCTCCTTTAAAACTTAATGCAAGTGTACCACAGGGAACTCTACTCAGTATTTTGTAATGACCTATATGGGAAAATAATCTAAAAAACAGTGGATATATGTATATGTATAACTGATTCACTGTGCTGTATACCTGAAACTAACATAACATTGTAAATCAACTATACTCCAATAAAAATTTAAAAAAAAACTTAATACAAGTAAAGATTGCTCAGGAGGTATCTCACATTATTCCTTTTTGCTCCATTCTATAGCCACTCCAATCCTTCAGACATGTATAAAAATAAGGAGTAAATTGCTGTGACATTTTACATTATCTATAATGCTTAAAAGAAGGAACAATAGGAAATTTAAAATCCCCAATTCTATTTACATGTATATTTGGGAAAATAATCATTTGTGGTACAAAGTACAAGGGTCAGAACATAAAAGAGTGGCTCAGTAAAAGTCTTCTCCAGGAAATGCAGGATGAGACAGTCATACATACTTATGAGAATGCAAACTTTGTTTTCACTTACCTATAGGCACTGATAACTTTAATAAAAGCATAAGGACTTAAAATAATTAACATTCAAATACATATTTACTTAACATTTACCTAGTTCACTTATTTATATTTTCCAATGCCTGTCTTACTTAACACTGTGCTAAGTGTTGAAAGGATTCAAAGATAAATAAGACCCAGTCTGGGGACTCACAATGTAAATGGTTATAATTCAACATAGAGTTAACTCATTCAGCAAATATGGTTTGAGCATCCATGATTTGTCAGACATTATGCCAAGTACTGGTATGATGTGACAAACATGTGAAACACCCCCTGAACTCAGGGAGTTTACTGACCATCCTAGGACTACTAATGAATGCACAGAGAGACACAGAGTGCAGTTGGATGGAGCTGGGGCTGAAGAGAGAGTAGGTCTTAGGGGAGGTCAGAGAAGCATTAATTAAAGAGGTTATAATAATATTCTAACAATGAAAGTGAAAAACAACATTCATCAAAAACTAGACATTTGTTTTTCCTTGCTGCAGGCATAAACCAGTTTTCAGTCTTCTGCAGTGATGACTATATCTTTGTTGGCTACATGTTTATTCTTCAATATGCCTGCCTGGCCTATTTCCTGCATCAGTCTCTAAGCTCCCATAGTCATACCCCCTGAAATATTTTTCAAAATCTTTTTATAAGCAGAGATCCTACTGGGAGATTTTCAATATCGGTAGAGTAAGCAGATTATCAATTAAAATCAGAATTTGCAAATCCATTTTTAGCAGAGTCACAGACCACATAATCCAAAGAACTATTATACTAAAACAAGTACATTGCATATAAAATATTCTTTTTAGTATATGGCTAGGCCTCCAAGAAGAAATGGCAGTCTCCAAGGTCTTTACCCTTCCATCAAAGCTGAAAGGGAATCTGGGAGTAGTCAGCAAATTTAAAGGTAGGGTTGCCCTAAGAGCAAATGTAAACAGCAACATTGAAATCTAGAGACCATTTCTGGGGACAGAAGCAAAGCAGCGGAACTGAATCTGAAACACTTACAACAAAGCAAGAGACTATCAAAGGAAGACAATTGTGAGAATCCCCCAACAGAAGCCAACACATATCTTCTCTGAAGGAAATCATCTGTAATTTAGGCCCACAGGATTCCCAGAAATTAAAATCAAACAAATACAATACAATCAAAGATCACAAAACACACAAGAAATCAAACCATCATGACTGAGATGCAACAGGAATAACAAACAAATAGGATTAGATCTCTAAGGACTTTGAACTCTGAAATTACCAAATATTGAACATCATACAATTATCAGTATAACACATAAAGAAATACAAATTGGAATCATAAAAATAAGAAGTAAGAAAATATTTTAAATGACCAGGCATGTTTGTAATTGCTTCTATAATTGAAAAAAAAAAAAAACAGTTCTTTAAAAAAAATCAAAGTTTGGGTTAAATATCAGATTATACATAACAAAGAATAAAATATTATAGTAACAGAACTGGCCAAGAAGACAACACAAAGAGATGAGAAGTAGAAACAGGGGGGTAAGATATATGGAAAAAAGAATGAGATGGTCTTACAGCTGTCTCATCAGATTCCCAAAAAGGGGGGAATAGAGAAAATGGGTCAGAGATGATATTTGAAGAGAAAACTATTGATTAACATGAAATATAATGTATCCCAAGTAGGGTAAATAAAGAACTCTATACCTAGATATATTGTAGTGAAAACAACACATAGATCAACAAAAGATCATACAAAGCTATTAGCAAACTTCTCAACCACAACATAAGCCAGAAAACAGTGGAATAATATTTTCAAAAGGGCTGAAAGAAAATCACTAAACCTAGAATTGCATACCCAGACTTCCAATAAAAAACTCCTAAGTAAATAAAGTGATCATAGAAGAACCCTCCTACACTGTTGGTGAGAATGTAAATTGGTGCGGCCACTAGGGAGAACAGTACAGAGGTTCCTCAAAAAACTAAAAATAGAGTTACCATATGATCCTGCAATTCCATTCCTGAGCATATATACAGACAAAGGTATAATTCAAAAAGATGCATATGAACATGCATACATGTTCATAGAAGCACTATTTACAATAGCTAAGACCTGGGAGCAACCTAAGTGTCCATCAACAGATGAATGGATAAAGAGGATGTGGTGTAAATATATACAATAGACTACTACTCATCCATAAAAAAGAATGAAATTATGCCATTTGCAGCAACATGGATGGACCTAGAGATATCATGATAATGAAGTCAGAAAGAGAAAGACAAATACCATATGATAATGCTTATACGTGGAACCTAAAAAAAATAGATACAAATGAACTTATTTACAAAACAGAACTAGACTCACAGACATAGAAAACAAATGGTTACCAAAGAGGAAAGTAGGGAGGATGAATTAGGAGTTTGGGATTAAAATATATACACTACTATATATAAAACAGATAACCAAGAACATATATATATATATATATATATGTATATATATAACTGAATCTTGCTGTATATGTGAAATTAACACAACACTGTAAATCAACTATATTTTAATAAAAATTAAAATTAAATAGTGATCATAGAGATAAGGAAAAATAAGCAATAAAATTGTTAACACATATAAATCTAATCCAAAATTATCTTATAAAATATTAAAAATAACAATAATATCAAATGTGGTGACTTAAAGGACAGAAATATAATACTGGACAGAAATTAAAAATTAGGAGTGGGTGTGTGATCAGAGTTAAAGTGTTCTGAAGTTCTTCTATCAAAGGAGTTTTTAAAGAAAGATGCAGATATAGAGAAGAGATGTGTGGACACAGTGGGGAGAGGGGAGGGTGGGATGAATTGGGAGATTAGGTTTGACATAAATACACTACCATGTGTAAAATAGACAGCTAGTGGGAACCTGCTGTATGGCACAAGGAGCTCAGCTCGGTGCTCTGTGGTGACCTAGATAGGCAGGATGGGGGGGTCGGAGGGAGGTCCAAGAGGGAGGGCTCATATGTATACATATAGTTGATTCACCTTTGTTGTACAGCAGAAACTAACATTGTAAAGCAATTATACTACAATAAAAAATAAAAGAAAGAGATGGTTTGAGTAAACAAAGAATTAGTATTAGTTATGCTATAGAATTTAAGCTGGATGGTGCATTATTGCTATACTCATAATTTACATATATGTTACATGCTTTCTTCGGAAATTATCAGAAACTAATTTTGAAAAAAGAACTTTGCTAAAATAGTGTTTTCTTCCTGGTGCACAACACACAGAAAAAACAAGCCTTTTGGTGTCCCCATTCTCCTCAAGACTCTGCTAAACTCCTCCTCTAGTCTATTTACTTAGGAACATGGACTAATGTTATGAATGAAAAATGGAGGAGACATCTAGTTATACTCTTTTTTTCTTCTTACCTGATAACAGCATCCTCTAGATTAGCAGGGATCAAGTGAGATTTGTGCTTGCAAAATAGAAAATTAGCTGCATAAAACGCATTAACAAGAATCAGCATCTTCTAGGCAGAGGACAATTTCACAGACACAGAAATTAAAAACGCTGCTCTATCAGTGTAGGGGGGAGGGAAGCAGGAACGGCATTTCTGCTGTTTGTATTAATCATTGAGTATTTTGCGTGTGAGGGTGCTTGTGCTACACGTGTGGGAATTGTTGGTGTACAATATATGCTGGAGAGGGTGTGGAGAAAAGGGAACCCTCATTCATTGTTGGTAGGAATGTAAATTGATAGAGCCACCATGGAGAACAGTATGGAGATTCCTTAAAAAACTAAAAATAGTTTAGTTTGACCCAGCAATGACCCATATGACCCAGCAATCCCACTACTGGACATATGCCCAGAGAAAACCATAATTCAAAAAGACACATGCACCCCAGTGCTCATTGCAGCACTATTTACTATAGCCAGGTCATGGAAGCAACCTAAACGTCCATTGACAGATGAATGGATAAAGAAGATGTGGTACATATAAACAATGGAATGTTACTCATCCATAAAAAGGAAAGAAATTGGGTCATTTGTAGAGACATGGATGGACCTAGAGACTGTGATAGAAAGTGAAGTAAGTGAGAAAGGGAAAAACAAATATCGTATATTAACGCATATATGTGGAATCTGAAAAAGTTGGTATAGA
The DNA here is from genome assembly GCF_000442215.2 of Lipotes vexillifer. Lineage (NCBI taxonomy): Eukaryota > Metazoa > Chordata > Mammalia > Artiodactyla > Lipotidae > Lipotes > Lipotes vexillifer. Next base: position 1,965,228 of record NW_006783631.1, read on the forward strand.
CCACCTTATTGACAAAGCAGAAGTAGAGACACAGACTTAGAGAACAAACATATGGATACTGAGGGGAAAAGGGACAGGGGGATGGATTGGGAGATTGGGATTGCCATATATACACTATTGATACTATGTATAAAATAGATAACTAATGAGAACCTACTGTGTAGCACAGGGAACTCTACTCAGTGCTCTGTGATGACCTGAATGAGAAGGAAATCCAAAAAAGAGGGGATATATGCATACGTATAGCTGATTCACTTTGCTGTACAGTATAAACTAACACAATACTGTAAAGCAACTATACTCCAATAAAATTTTTTTAATTAAAATAAATAAAAATAAAAACTCTGGAGAATTTAGGGGGGGAAAAAATCCCTGTTATATCAGTGTATGGGGGAGGGAAACAGGAACAGCATTTCTGCTGTTTGTATTAATCATTGAATATTTTGTGTTTGAGAGTGCTTGTGCTACACGTGTGGGAATTGTTAGGGTACATATCCCTAGAATTGCAGGCCAACATTAACTGGTGCATGTGAATGACACTAGGAATTAGGTATGGCAGTGAATGTGTTTAAAATATGGGTGTGTTATGGAGGTTTATACATCTGTGTGTCTGAGTCTAGGTATGTCTGTTTTTACATGGGAGCTAATAGTACTCTATTGTATATACTGAAGATAGATTTGTTGGGCAGAATTTTGTGTGTTGTAAAGGGTGACGTGTGGGAGTTTGTACAGGAAGGTATTAGAATGTGTGTGCATGTGTGGTGTGTGTGTGTGTGTTTGAGTACTGTAATATTTTGTAACTTCACCTAATTTATCCTTTTAAATGACCAAATTATGTTTTATTAGGAATTTTGCTGAAGGCAGCCAGGTATTAGTGTCTTTATTCCTCTAACTATGAATGAAACAAAGGTCCTTGTTGGCCCAATAAGCACACTGAACCTGTCCCCAAATGTTAATGAAAATACTGATTCACTTAATATGCTTGGGTAACTGCTCTGCCTCAAATAAATAATTTCTACAAGCTGCCAAATCCTCTTGGTTTTGTTGCTGTTGTTTTGTTGTTTTGTTTTTTCCCCAGCACTTGGGCAAAAGGAAATATCCAAAGGCCATTTGCTCGCCCAAGAAAGCCTGACATGTTAGGGACTTTTCTGTCACAAATCTGACTTGAATTCACATGTAATAACAGAGCAAATGTTCTGTTACTTGTCAGAGTAGAGAATGGATAATTAAATATTTTGGTTTAACACATTATCCGTACCATCATATCAAAGTAATTTCAAAAATATTATATTTAATCTTAATGATAAAATTATACCCAATCTTTATTAATATTTCAAAAGAAACTATATGACAAAAAAGAAATTGAGTTGGAATTCCCATCCTACTACTCATTAGCAATATGACAGTGTGAGTCATCTGAAGTAGATAACTCAGATTACTCTAAAACTAAGAAGATAATCCCACCTAACTCACAAGGTTTTCAGAAGATCAAATAAGATACAATACATATAACAGCACTGGAAAACTTCAAAAGTTAGTACAAATGTCAATTATTTTTACTATTATAGTTACTATATTTACTTTGTAGATGTGCAAATATGCTAACAATTATGGTAAATAGTATTTCAATGAACCAATCTTTGGTGTGCATAGATCTTTCCTTTTGTGAGTACCATAGTTTTGACCGATGTCCAGTAAAATAGCAAAGTTGCTGAACCAGAAAATCTGTGTATTCTGAAAGGCAGCCTCAATACCTATTATGCAAAGCAGGGAGACCTCATTCCTCTATGTAACTCCTTCCCACATGTGGACTCAGTTTAAGAAGCACATTTCATTTCTACTGTGGAAAACACATTGCAACATGGTTTTATAAAGTCTTTAGTAAGAAAATCTCTATAAAATAACTAGAATGTTATCTGAAAATAGAAAATCCATTTGCTGTGAAATTAAATATCACAGTCTCATATTGCAAAGCAATAAATTGAGATTTTTCTCTCACTAGTAAGGAGAAAAGTAGAAGAGTTTGACATTAACTGTACTTTAAAATTTTGAGTGACATATGTAACACTTTGTGACAAATTCTAGCAAAATTTACCTTTTTAATCAATATCATTGTAAAACTGCCATATCTTTGTTTTTACAGCTGTTTTGAGCATGGTCTTCTGTTTAAAAAAAGCATAAAATCAATCCCTGATTTCCTTCTTCTCAATCATCATGACTTCTTATCATTATATCTGTCTCCCTTGACTCATGCATCTGCTTCTTTCTCTGACTGTCCTATACATTTAGACGAGAGCTGCAAGAATAGGTACAATCTGAGGACTTGTACACTAAATCCTCTAGCCATCAGACCCAGTGACCATCTTTCTTAAAAAGATGGTTGAGACCATTTGCACAAGGCCACATATCACTGTTTCCATCAGTCACTGACTGGAGTGTAAGGCCACTTGGCCACCTCTCTTGTATATCATCATCCCCAGCAATGCCCAGGACCTCCTTGACTTCATCCAGCTCTCCACTGCTCCCTTACTTTCCAGACCCTCTCACTGTGCCCTCAAGAACTACCACCAAAGTAGTTAAATGATCTTTTGTTGGAATAAGAATTAAACTTGTTGTAATGGTTATACAGACTTCAGGGGAACATAACATAAAGTAGAATAAACAATATACATGTTTCTTTGCTCACATTATTTTCTCTTAATGTACTTCTGAAATGTTAGGTATTATTATTGTTGTTCTCTATTAAGGCAATAACAAAAAATGTTAAATGAAGTGCCTGAGGTCACACATGTACCAAATGACTGAATAGAGATTTGAAACAGTCTGATTCCGGAACCCTTAGACTCTCCAACACAACTTGTTATGTACACAGCTGATTCTCCAGCTCCTCAACAACTTCCCAGAGAAATCCCTACATATTCATATTCACTGTAACCTGGCTTTTACTGAAGGTAGGACATTTTCTTGTCTGGGTAGATATTGTTTCTCTCACATCCCAGGTGTAAGAGTTCCCTCTTCTCCCCATTGCCTTTCCAAACAATTAAACCTCCTCCTTTGAAAAATAAGACATTTGTTTATATGCTCCATTTCCATGTCTTCACCTGTTATCTACAGGCTTGCTAAGACCTGATGAGAAACAGAAAGCAGAAGAATGACAATAAAAGGTGACAATATAAAAGGCAGAGAAATCTGAATTCTGGCCAGGCAGATCCTCACTCTGGTCAAGTTGTGAGACTGTTATGCTTTCACCATAACTCCACGAGGAATCAGGAAGACATCAAGAATCCACAGCCTCTCATTTACACCCTCAATTTCACATATGCTCTTTGCTGGTTCAGGAGAAATTATATCCAAGGCATCATTCTAGACAACTTCAAGCCCAGATCATCCACTGCAGCCTAGCTTAGCTAGTCTACCAGCTCTGTGTCTCTCTCCATACAAGTTCTAACATGACCCTGGATGACTTCTCTATGTGTATAAATGACATATCACCCAAAAGTCTCAACTTCTTGACCTCCTCATCCCAGATGATCATCTCCCCCATCATCCCTTTATCTCCATTGTTTGCACACCGTTACCAGAACAGTTGAATAATGCCAGAAATACCAGACTAGATTAGCATTTTTATAAATTCATGATCACTAACTTCAAATGGACCCTCCCCTTGTCTGACAATCCAGCTACTCTGCCCTGGTGAACTCACGCTTCCACTCTCCTTGATGACTATTATGTATATTCTCCAGTTTCCTCAGACCCCTACCCTTACTGCTTCACCCCACCTACCCATTCACCCTCAGATGACACTGACATCTACTCTTAAGAAGAAAGAATCCTTGAGACAGGCACTTCCAACCGCAACTCCATCACTACCCCTTCTCCTCTCAAAGACCAGAACCTCCATCTGTATTTAGATAGCAGACCTACCCTTCTTCTCAGGAACATCTCACTGATAGCTATTTGTCCCATTCAGGTATAATTAACATCTTACTCTAACGTGAATCTTCTCAGAGATAAACATTTAAACATCTTCAGGTCTAATCCATCTTTAAAAATAAGCTAACTTTGGCTTCACATTCTACTCTAATATCACCCTGTTTTATCCTTCAAAGTCAAGCTCCTTGAAAGTATTTTCTATTCTTATTTTCTCTATTTTCTCATTACTCACTCTTAACTGATTCAACAGAAATAGCTCTGACTAAAGACTCCAGTGACATCCATGTAGTTAATCCTAATGATTATTTTTTATAGACCAAATTATTTGTCCTCCTGCAAATAATTTCATTTAATTATTCAAATAATAATTAATCATCACTTACTAAGTGCCCTCGACATATATCAGAGTACAAAATAGACAAAATCTCTGACCCCCACTATTTCAGTTATATGAGGCTAGGGGAAGATATTCCACGAACAAAGCAAATAAATGTATAATATGTCAGGAGTAATGAGTATGAAATAAATATAAGAAGGTAAGATAAAAGAGCTGGAGAGTGCCCAGATTAGAAGGCTGTAATGTTATCTTCTACAAAGTATGTGAGCAGAAACCTAAAGGAATTGAGAGAGCCTGCTTCTCAGATGTTTGGGAAAGAAAGATATCGGTAGAGGAATTATCGAGTACAAAGATCCTGAGGCTGGGACGTTTGTGTTCTAAGAAGAACAAGGAACAAGGAGAAAGGTGTGACTGGCATGTGGTTAGTGTGGGGGACAGTGGTAGAGATGAGGTCAGAGAGTTATTGGGGGCCAGATTGTATAGAGTCTGGGGCAACGCAGTAAGCAGCCTGGATTATGCTCTATGGGAGAAAAGATGGAGCAGTTTGGGCAGAGGAATGACATAATTTGACTTCTGTTTATAAAGGATTTTTCTGTCTGCTCTCAGGGAACCAATATGGAAGTGAACATTCCAGAGAGGAGATGATAACTCTTTGGACCAAGGTAAAGAGAATATAATGAGAAGTGATCAGATTATGTGATATATTTCAAAGGAAAAGTCAACAAAATTTGCTGGTAGAGTATGTGGAATATGGGAGAAACAGAAGAAGGAGTCAAGTATTGCTTAATTTTTTTGGTCTAAAAGCTGAAAAAAATGAAAGTGCCATTTACTGAGATGGGGAAGATTGCAGTTGAAGCAGATTTGCTGAGGGGTGGTGAAATCAATTTTGGACAAGTCATTTTATCAAGTAGGCACATCATTTATCAAATCGATTTTAAATCTGGAGCTTATAAAACCCTGGACTGGATATAAGATTATGTGAGTTATCAGTGTTTAGATGGTATTTAAAGCCATGGGACTAAGTGAGATAATTTCAGGAGTGAACATTAACTAGAGAAAAAGAAAGGTTTTGAGGACCAAGCCTTTGGGCACTCCAACATTTAGACACCAGGAAGATGAGAAGGAGACTGAAAAGAAGCAGCTTGTTAGACTGGGAAGAGAACCAAAAGAGAGGTGAGTTACAGAACCAAGGAGAGAAAGTGTTTCAGAAGGACAAATCAAATGAGAACTGAGAATTTATTGGGATTTGCCAGTGTGGAAGTCACGAGTCACTTAGACAAGAGCAGTTTCAGTGGAGTAGTAGAGATAAAACTCATTGGAGTAGGCTCAAGAAAGACTAAAGGAGGTAAAGTAAAGAAGCTGAAGAACATACAACAAGACTCTAACTCTATCAAATATTTATTTGTAAGAATGGGTTTATCTGGAAGGGAGTGTGGGCCATTATTATTGCTTTCAATAATGGGAATGATTGCATCATGCCTGTATGCTTATGGAAATGATACTATGGTTAGGGAAAACAATGATTGGGCCAATAGCAGCTTCAGGAGCAAGAGCAGACAGGGGATGGGGTACAAGGCACAAGGGGAGGATCTAGTCTTAGCTAGGAGGTGGAGAGTTAATCTGTTATAACAGGAGTAAAGGCAGAATATTTGAGGATAGAGTCAATTAAGATGATGGTGGGAATAGGTGGGAATATGGTTTGTGGCACCCTTTCACTTGGCTCCATACTCCAACCTCTCCTGGTTCTCCTATGTCTCTGGCACCTCTTCCTGTTTCATTATATCCTTCTCTATCTGGAAGGCAGAAGCTCTGTGCAGGGTCATTAATCTCCCTTTATAATTTTTTCATAGGCTATATTACCTTAGCAATGCTTTCAATACCATCTAAATGCTTTTGACCCCCAAATTTATGTCTCTAGGTATAATGTCTCCTTTAAGGTTCAGACCATACATTCACATGCTTCCTTGACATCTCGTCTTGAATAGCTCACAAGCATCTCGAACTCAACATTTCCAAAGTCAAATCAGTGATCTTCTCCCCAGAAACCTGGTTCTTTCCACAGCTCCCCATTTCAGGGAACCATTTATTGAGTTCCAAAAGCCAGAACCTAAGAGTTATTCTTCACATTTCTTTACACTCTACACTTAAACCATCACTAGTTCCTGTCAATTTTAACCCTTAAAGATGTCTTAAGAGAAACCACCCACTTCTCTCCATCTCCACCATGAGCACCCAAGTCTAAACTGCCTGGAGGCAGGCACACCTGCCTTGTTCTGCTCAAACTTCCACACTACAAGCAGAGAAATAGTTTCAAAATTCAAGTCTATGTCCCCAGACTCACATCTCCTGTGTCAAAATAATTCATTTAAATAACTTAAAAGTACACAATTTCTTAAATGACCTATGAGACCTAACATGGCCTGGCCCTTCCTGCCCCTGCAGACATTCACCCCCTCACTCTCCATGCTCTAGCCTCTCTGGATTTCCCACCATTCTTCTTCCTGCCTAGCAGTCGCTACCCTTCCTCCTCACATTTTCATCCTGAAGATCTCAATTCAGATATCACTTCCTGAAAGAAGTCTTTCCTGAGCCCCTACCCGTTGAGTCCCCTTCATGCACGCAATCAGCAATCCATACCCCTCTTTCCTAGCATTTATCACAGCTCTATGTTTACATTTATTAAACTCTAAGAAGGCAGGAATTTTGTCTCTTTTTTTTCTTTTTTATTGTAGTGCCCTTACCACTTAGCACCTTCCTCACATATAATAGGTGTTCAATATTTGTGAAGTTACATGAAGGGTAGTTATTGCAAGGACTACAACAGTTGATGAAATAAAGAAAGATACAGGTACAAAATACAGTACTTTAATACACATAAAAGGTAAAAAAATTTAATGTGACCAAGACAGCCACACACAGCTAGGCACACAGCCACACACAGCTAGGCACCCTGTCCATAATGAGCCTGAATCATTCAAACACTTCAGCAATTTTAGCACTGCTCAGGATGGCCTAACAAAGGAAAACTTCCTGGGAGACGGAAACCCTACGTGGTGCTCCTTATTCTGCCACTATCCAGCTGTGTAAATTTTAACACGATATTTTATGTCTGGCTCTTGATCCTCATTTCTGTAAAAGAAGAGGCTGACCAAAAGTGTCTCCACATCGTCTTCCAGGTGTGAATGAAAAATATTGCTTTCCATATCAGTAAACAAAGGATGTTGCAGCCATCAAGCCATCACATTACAGATGCTCGACGGTGAGCCCTGAGGGAACTCAGGATGGAGACAAACCCTCAGCCACTGCAGTCACCCCCAAATGTGCACCTGAGTGGATTCAGGATGGAGAAAACCAGGATACTGGCCCCAGATGGTTAAGATGCACAACAAAGGAATAATTTCAATGAGCCCAGACTCTTGAATCTTCCCATGCATAGAAAAGCATTAAATTCCTTAATATGAGATATCTGGTTTTCTTTAATTAACAGTAATCTTTTGATGTTCAGAGTACCTAGTCTTTGTTGCAAAAACTCCTGCTGTCTCTTTTTTTTTTTTCCTTTTTTATTGTAGTGTCAATAGTGTCACACTCCGCTTGCCTCCTTGGAGCAGTCTCTCAGTGTTATCTGAGATGCTGTGTCCCAGGGTTAAGTCCTCAGTTTTGTCAGCCAAATAAAACATAATTCTCAGCTTTTAGGTTGTGCATTTTTTTCCCTCAGGTCAGAATCCAATGCCAGCTACTGTCATTGACAAATAAGCTGTATAAGCAGGAGCAATAAAGGAGAGGCCTTTGTGTCCCAGGACAAGGTGGGCTTTGATCTGGACCATGAAGGAAAGAATCAGAAGAGAGCAGAAAAGGATTTTCTAGAAGAAGCACAGGGCTGAGAACACACATGGTCTTTAGGTAATAAGTAGTAACACACCCAGCTTGAGAAAGAACCTCTTCCCCCACCCTTCCCTTGCCTTATTCTTTGCAGAAGCTGTTTTGCAGCTGCTGTGATGCCCAGACTCCATTTGTCCCTCCATCTGGGAATGGTGCCTGGTGCCTAATGGCTGGGGATTATCTCCTTAAGGTCTCTAATCACCCTGCTTGCAGCAGCCTCCATTCCCCCACTGGGAACCTCTAGAAATGTGGGAAGGCCTGGGCTGTACAGGAACCATACACGTGTCAGTAATGCTAACTCCGTGGCCATGCTAGACAAGAGCACAGACAGATAACAGAGCAACCTTATCTCCAGGGTCCTGTGGAAAATGCCAGGGATTTTATTTCCATATCCTTGACAGGGAAATCAGCCTGAACCTGGAGGCTCCACAGAGGCTGTTTAATAAGACATTTGTTTACTGCCTTCCTGCTACCTCTGACAATATAAGCCTTTCTGATTCTTTCCATGATTTGCCTCTAAATGAAAAAGTATGATCTTGCAGCTGTGGGTCGACAAGCCTGCAACACCACCGGTAATCCACCACCGCTCCTGCATATGAGCTGCAGGATGGAATAAAGGCGAAAAAAAAAAACTCATGTTTCTGACAAGCATAACTCTTCCTCCCATCTGGGACAGACTGCAGCCTTCTGAAGACAGTCAGGGGAGCAGGGGAAGCAGAAGTCACTCTTGCTCATTTTTCCTTAAAAAAAATAAAAAAGGTAAGTCACTTTAGTAAATGACAGTCATCTTTAGGCTTGAGATAATTTTAAAGCAGATTTTTTAAATTGTTACAATGAACTGATGACCCTATATCACAGCGAACTTGGGGAATGAAGTATAATTGTGAAATTGGAGAGTAAGTGCAAGGTCAAGTATGGTCAAGGAAACTGTGGGAAGCCAGTGGGCAAGAGAAAAATGAGCAAGAATTATAGTTTTCCTAGAAGGTTGCTCTTTCTGCCCCTGCATCCCTGACTTCCTCTGAGTCTCTCACAGAGCTGGGAAATAAAGGGACTTTGCAGAGCTGGGAGTCACACATCTCACCCTGCCCTTCACCCTCTGGAACTTTTCAAGCACAGGATTTGTACTTGACCAAACTCCATTTACTTCATTTCACCTCCCAGCCCACCATGCCCCAGTGTTGGGGAGAGCTGGGGGGAGGGAAGGGAGGAGATCAGAAGCCTGCTTATCAGTTTTATTTCTATATGGTTTCACTATTCTAATTATGGGGGACACAGCAATTAACCAAAGATCCCTGCCCACCGGACCTTCCATTCTAGGAGGGAGGGTCACACAGTCAATGAGAAACACTAAATAAGTAAATTATATGGTGTGTTGGAAGGTGTTAAGGAGTCTGGATCACATTGTCTGAAAGAAGAGATGGAGCAATTTGGGCAGAGGAATGGCATAGTTTGACTTCTGTCAAGGAAGGATGGTTCTGTCTGTGGTTGGGGAACCAATATGGCAGGAAGTATTCCAGGGAGGAGAGGGATAACTGTTTGGACCTCTGGATAAGGTCACCAGATAATTTATCCTCCAAACTGGGATACTTGACAGTGAAAGGAGGCACTATTAATAATTATACTGAAACAACAGTTATGAACCACAAGTGTACTGGGAAAATGGGGGGGGGGCAGGGTCATGCTAGCCTTAGGAAAAAGAAAGCAGGACAGGGAGAGGTGAGTCTGGAATGTGGGTAAAGGGAAATCGTTAGCTATTTTTAGTAGAGTGATCAGGGTAGACCTCACAGAGGAGGTGATGCCTCACCTTTCTGAATCCCCATTTCCTCATCTGTAAAAGAAGACAATTAGCCTAAAATAACTGCTAAGGTTGCCCACAGTTCAGACACCCCACCATCAATAGTCCAGACTGAGGGGCTACTCTTCCCTGGTCAGCTGTGAGAACAGGAAGAGGAGGGTGCCTGGGATTGTTGAGAGTGTTCATCAGAGAAGTCCATAATCGTGTTTGTAAATTGCACACTGCAATCTTCTACTCTCTTTTCAACAAATGAATGTACATCCTCAAAGTTGCACAGGCAAAAATTGTCCTCTGCTGCTGGTAACCTGTGTTCTAACTCACAAAGTTATGTGACGGTTTCCATTCCAGAGGGACAGATTGGTGCCCACACCCAAGGTGATCATAGGTCCTCAAACTGACCACTTTGTCCTGATCATGTATTTTTCTGGTCTTGAGAACTGAGGCAGTTCTGAAAAAGAGAATTTTGAGATTTTGAACAAAAAAGCTAGAAATGACAGAAAACGAGCCAGGTGAAAGTATCAAGTGACAGTTGATATATGGGTGTGCAGGAGAGTATAAAAGAGTCAATCCAACTCAAGGATTAAGAGCACTGGCTTCAAAGTCAGGCAAAGCCAGGTTCTGATTAGCCACAGTTATTTAACCCCCATGAACTTCAGTTCACTTACTTGTTAAATGATGCTACCAACAATCTCACAGGGCATAAAGTACTTACCATGGTAGCCAGCCCAAGCTATTGCTCAGTACTTGGGGAGTACGGCAGTTGCTACCGTCATGAACATTGAGCTGTTCACTTAGAAGTGATAGTTAAATGGACCCGGGGATGGAGAAAGCCTAAGGGAAAGCAGAGATCATCGTCTAACAACATTGGAAAATACTTGCATTCAGGAAGAGAACAAAGCAGAAGCACAAGAGACAGAGACAAGCACAAGAGGATGATTGGGAAAGGTGTTGATTCAGAGAACGTGGCTGGCATCCTCAAATGCAGCAGAGAGAAGGAATGTCATTGAAGATCACCATCGCCATGGGAAATATGTAGGTAATAGAAAAGCTTGATGGTTCATGCTGGACTAAAGGGAGCTAAAGAAGCTATTTTGAAGAGTAAATTCAGTAGATGCATTTGTCCAAGAAGAAAGCAAGCAAAAGGAAAAAAAAAATGCTAGCTGTGGTTTGATATCTGTGTTTAAAGGCAGTGGAGTAGGATAGATTAAATGGGCCAGAGGAAGAAGTGCTAATTTGAGAGCAAGTCTGAAAGACACTGGAAACGGTGCCCTCTAGAGCCTAAGTAGAGAAGTTACAATAGCCTCAGACCTTTCCTTGCCTGGTCTGCTGACTACTAATGTCCAGAAATAGAAGGATATCTGCCGTTATTCCAGAGCAGGCTATGGGAACCTGGTAATCCTAGGGGGCGTTTGTTGAATGAATGACTGAATATAACAGAATTCATAGTCCTTCTTTGGGAGACCTTGCGCTTTCCTTTCTCCTGTAGGCCCAGCTCTCAGTGCCCTTCTCTGGAATCCTCTCAGGTAGATTAATCCTCCAAGTCTGCCCCGGCCTTTCCCCAGATTTGGATCCTTCACTCTGACCAGGTTGGTCCTTCAGATCACAAGGTTACCGTAAGCTTGCCCATCCCATGACTTTGTCCAGACTGGCTTCTTGACTGGGATGCCCTGTTGATCCTGTGCCACACAAAATCCTTCAGGACCTAGCTTGAATCTAGAAGCCTGCTCTGGCAAGCTTCCCCAAGTGTCCCAGCCCAAGGCCAACTCAGCTCCTCTGAATCTGCCCTTGGAATACATTGTCTTGTGTTGACAGTGATATTCCACGTGTGCAAGCCTGAAGCCACACACTGTTAGGATACACATGGGGTCATATGAAGACAGCTGTTTCTTGGATGCTCCTCAGAAGAATATCAAAAATCAAGTGGCCTCCTTGGCTCATGTAAGACTTTGTGCTTGAGCAAGTCTAAAAGAGATAACCAGATAGAGATTCAGATCTCAAAGACTTCCATTCTGAAATATCTGCTTCACCAAGTACTACTTCTTCAGCAATTACCATGACTTAGTAATCATAAATTGTCCCCATATGTAGTGGCTTAAACAATGATAACATTTATTTTGCTCACAAATCTGCAGATTGGGCAGGACTCAGCAGGGAAAATGTGAGTCCATTTCTCCATCTTCCTTTTCAGCCGGTGGGGCAGTTTCAAGGTGGGAGCTATAATCATATTCTGAAAGCTCACTTTCCCCCATCCCTGGTGTCTGGGCTTGGGAGACTCACACAGCTGGGGGCTGGACAGCTGGAGCTTTTCTAGAATTTGTATCTCTATGTGCTCTATCCATGAGGTCTCTCCAGCTAGGCAGCTTCAGCATAGTCAGAATTTTTACCTGTTGGTGAAGGGTTTCCAAGGTGCATGTTCAAAGAGTGAGTGAGCCAGGGCTCGAAAGGAGGAAAATAGACTCTACCTCTTGAGGGTGAAGTTCAGCATTACACTGTAAACAGAGTAAGTGAGGTGAGACAGATATAGCACAGCGTGGTCATTGTTAGGAATACCACCTGCCACACTTACCTTTTTCCTTTGGTCAGTCTTTGGACCCCTCCTCTTCTGGTACCACCTCCATTTCAATGGTGCTCTTATTACTCCCACTGTTTGTCTCAGTGTCCTTCCAATAGCTTTAAGGTGTAACAGTTTGAATTTGAGGTCAGACTGAAACAAAACGCTCTCCCTTTCTTGCTCCTATACAACTTTAGGCAAATAATGTCATCTTTCTGATCTTTAGCTCTCACGTGAACAAAAATGAGGATGAAACTACCTCCCCATTCACTGTTCTCAATAAATGATACTGTCCTTCTACCCCTATTGCTCCTGAACTTGGCTCCATGCAGACCTGAGACCTCCCTCCTGCACCTGCCTGTGTGGTCAGCCCCTCACCCACCTTTCTAGACTTTGTGAGAAAAAAAGAACAAAAGCAGGCCTCAAATAAATACAAGTAAGTGCATACCCTCCACAAGCAATACCTTCACATGATAAACTACTTAATCATGTGCTAATAATGAACAGTCGACTTTCCTGGAGCCAGACGTTGGAGGCTGAGGGTACCCTCTGTGCCCTGGTGGTAATTACTTCCTTGACTAACTCCAAGAGACATTAATTTTGAAACTCTCTGCTTCTAAAGGGGCCCACACAAGTACAGCTGACGTCTCTTTCCCTT
>NW_006783631.1:1978523-1978882 GCF_000442215.2 Lipotes vexillifer
TCTTTCCCTTTCTGGATTAAGGAACAAAAATGCCAGACAGGGAAGAAAGGAAGAGTCTTTTTGAGGCAGAGAAAAGCAGATGGAAATACATTCAGTTGGGACCCATCATGAAGGGAGAAGTGGAAGCTGTGGAAAGAAGACAGAGGCAGCTCTGCCTAACACTGAGAGCCAAACAGACCTGGGTTCTAATGAATCCTCCCTCTGGTGCTTGTGAAACTCCTGGTCTTAGGCTACCTAGCCTTGAGCCTCAGTTTCATCTGTAAAATGGGATTGTGATAGCTGCCTTGTAGAGTTGCTATCAGTTACAGTGATAGTCTTCCAATATGGTGCCTGATCCATAAATTAATGTCAGCAGGGAA
>NW_006783631.1:1980844-1982230 GCF_000442215.2 Lipotes vexillifer
CAGTGATAGTCTTCCAATATGGTGCCTGGTCCATAAATTAATGCCAGCAGGAAACTGCAGATAACACGATAATACAGCTTTTACTGCTGCTACTACTACTCCTATCATTAGCCAGGCTAAAATATCAGCCTGATTTGACAATACCCCATTATTATTTAATACCCAAGACAGCCAACATTAGACCAAGGCAAAGGCAAATAATGTAAGAGCAGAAAGAAGCAAATCCTTTGTTTAGTGATCCAAGTGGTGATGTTAAGTCTTTCCTATTAACACTTTCTGGCCATTCAGATACCGTCAGAAGCTTTGTCACTCAAGAAGCTTCGTCACTCAAGAAGTTCTCCAAATCAAAAACTATGAACTCAATTTGAATCCCAGCTCTACCACCTCCTATCTGTCTGACTTCAGACAAAAGAAAACTCTGTTTCAACTTCTTGTTCTATAAGATGGAGATCATAATACCCACACCACATGGTTGTTTGAGAAATTACATGCAGTAAGTCTAAAATGCCTGGTGTACAGTAGGGGCACCACCAGTATCACAATACTTTGTCTCTTTAAACCCAGGACATAGTCAAGCTTCTTCAGCCTTGGACAGAAGTGAGTCCTGCAATGTGTCGTTGCCCACTCCCTATACACACACTCACCTAGATGCACACACTTAAACACACATACTCATTCACATATAAAAAAACATGCTCACACACATGCACACACTCATGCTACACAAATTCACAGTTACACATTTACACTTACATAAACATGTTTATACACACATGCACACTCACACACTCACATATACTCATGCACACATTTACACACTGACACATGCACACGCAGACTCACACACACACATTCAAATTCATGGCCTAGAATGGGTGGCTGTTCTCCCCCACTATCCCTTAGATAATCCCCCTAAATGATCTTGGAGGAGAAAGCAGTTTCTGCCTAGAAACATCACGCAGAAGAGATTGTTCTGACTCTGTCCCTTGGGTCATAATGTATTTCACACCAGGCTGTGCCAATTATGGACCATTTTCTCAAGCTGTTTTAAGATTAACAAATCCAGGCTGATCATCACAATTTCCCGGAGACTATTATAAGAACACATTCGTGGGTGCTACTGCAGATCTCCTGAATCAGAATATCCAGGGCTGGAGTCCCGGGATCTATATTTTTTAAAGATTCCTGTATGATTCTAATGATCCATCAGATTCAAGAATCACTCATTTGATTCTTGCAATCACTCTGCATTCTGGCTTCAGATGGAATAATTAATCCATTTCATAGACAAGGAAAGTGAAAATGGGTGAGATTTGGCCAAATGACAAACCAGTGAGTGGTAGAGACAAGTCCAAAATGGTTTTCTGACTCGTAGTTCATTCCTGC
>NW_006783631.1:1985992-2004661 GCF_000442215.2 Lipotes vexillifer
CTCTACCCACCACCAGTCCCTCCCATCAGGAAACTTACACAAGCCTCTTAGATAGCCTCATCCAACAGAGGGCAGACAGCAGGAGCAAGAAGAACTACAGTCCTGCAGCCTGTGGAAAAAAAACCACATTCACAGAAAAACCACATTCACAGAAAACCAGACAACATGAAAAGGCAGAAGGTTGCCTACCAGATGAAGGAACAAGATAAAACACCAGAAAAACAACTAAATGAAGTGGAGATAGGCAACCTTCCAGAAAAAGAATTCAGAATAATGATAGTGAAGATGATCCATGACCTCAGAAAAAGAATGGAGGCAAAGCTCGAGAAGATGAAAGAAATGTTTCAAAAAGACCTAGAAGAATTAAAGAACAAACAAACAGAGATGAACAATACAATAACTGAAATGAAAACTACACTAGAAGGAATCAATAGCAGAATAACTGAAGCAGAAGAACAGATAAGTGACCTGGAAGACAGAATCGTGGAATTCACTGCTGTGGAACAGAATAAAGAAGAAAGAATTTAAAAAATGAAGAGAGCCTAAGAGACCTCTGGGACAACATTAAACACAATAACATTCGCATTATAGGGGTCCCAGAAGGAGAAGAGAGAGAGAAAGGACCCGAGAAAATATTTGAAGAGATTATAGTTGAAAACTTCCCTAACATGAGAAAGGAAATAGCACCCAAGTCCAGGAAGCACAGTGAGTCCCATATAGGATAAACCCAAGGATAAACATGCTGAGACACATAGTAATCCACTTGGCAAAAATTAAAGACAGAGAAAAATTATTGAAAGCAGCAAGGGAAAAATGACAAATAACATACAAGGGAACTCCCATAAGGTTAACAATTGATTTCTCAGCAGAAACTCTACAATCCAGAAGGGAGTGGCATGATATACTTAAAGGGATGAAAGGGAAGAACCTACAGCCAAGATTACTCTAGCCGGCAAGGATCTCATTCAGATTCGATGGAGAAATCAAAAGCTTTACAGACAAGCAAAAGCTAAGAGAATTCAGCACCACCAAACCAGCTCTACAACAAATGCTAAAGGAACTTCTCTAAGTGGGAAACACAAGAGAAGAACAGAATCTACAAAAACAAACCTAAAACAATTAAGAAAATGGTCATAGGAACATACATATAAATAATTACCTTAAATGTGAATGGATTAAATTCTCCAACCAAAAGACACAGGCTTGCTGAATGGATACAAAAACAAGACCCATCTATATGCTGTTTACAAGAGACCCACTTCAGACCTAGGGACACATACAGACTGAAAGTGAGGAGATGGAAAAAGATATTCCATGCAAATGGAAATCAAAAGAAAGCCAGAGTAGCAATATTCATATCAGATCAAATAGACTTTAAAATAAAGAATGTTAAAAGAGACAAGGAAGGACACTACATAATGATCAAGGGATCAATCCAAGATGAAGATATAACAATTATAAATATATATGCACCCAACATAGGAGCACCTAACTATATAAGGCAACTGCTAGCAGCTATAAAAGAGGAAATTGACAGTAACACAATAATAGTGGGGGACTTTAACACTTCACTTACACCAATGGGCAGATCATCCAGACAGAAAATAAATAAGGAAACAGAAGCTTTAAATGACATAATAGACCAGATAGATTTAATTGATATTTATAGGACATTCCATCCAAAAACAGCAGATTACACTTTCTTCTCAAGTGCGCACGGAACATTCTCCAGGATAGATCACATCTTGGGTAACAAATCAAGCCTCAGCAAATTTAAGAAAATTGAAATCATATCAAGTGTCTTTTCTGACCACAACACTATGAGATTAGAAATGAATTACAGGAAAAAAAACGTAAAAACCACAAACACATGGAGGCTAAACAATACATTACTAAATAGCCAAGAGATCACTGAAGAAATCAAAGAGGAAATGAAGAAATACCTAGAGACAAATGACAATGAAAACATGAAGATCCAAAACCTATGGGATGCAGCAAAAGCAGTTCTAAGAGGGAAGTTTATTAGCTATACAAGCCTACCTCAAGAAACAAGAAAAATCTCAAATAAATAATCTAACCTTACACCTAAAGGAACTAGAGAAAGAAGAAAAAACAAAACCCAATGTTAGCAGAAGGAAATAACTCATAAAGAACAGAGCAGAGGGGCTTCCCTGGTGGCGCAGTGGTTGAGAGTCCGCCTGCCGATGCAGGGGACACGGGTTCGTGCCCCGGTCCGGGAGGATCCCACATGCCGTGGAGCGGCTGGGCCCGTGAGCCATGGCTGCTGAGCCTGCGCGTCCGGAGCCTGTGTTCCACAACGGGAGAGGCCACAACAGTGAGAGGCCCACGTACCGCAAAAAAAAAAAAAAAAAAAAAAACAGAGCAGAAATGAATGAAATAGAAACAAAGAAAACAATAGCAAAGAGCAATAAAACTAAAAGCTGGTTCTTTGTGAAGATAAACAAAATTGATAAACCATTAGCTAGACTCATCCAGAGAAAGAGAGAGAGGACTCAAATCAATAAAATTAGAAATGAAAAAGGAGACGCTACAACAGACAATGCAGAAATAAAAAGCATCCTAAGAGTCTAGAAGAAATGGAAAAATTCTTAGAAAAGTATAACCTTCCAAGACTGAACCAGGAAGAAGTAGAAAATTTGAACAGACCAATCACAAGTAATGAAATTGAAACTGTGTTTAAAACTCTTCCAACAAACAGAAGTCCAGGACCAGATGGATTCACAGTTGAATTCTATCAAACATTTAGGGAAGAGTTAACACCCATCCTTCTCAAACTCTTCCAAAAACTTTCAGAGGAAGGAACACTCCCAAACTCATTCTATGAGGCCACCATTATCCTGATACCAAAACCAGACAAATATACTACAAAAAAATAAAATTACAGAACAATATCACTGATGAATATAGATGCAAAATCCTCAACAAAGTACTAGCAAACAGAATCCAACAACACATTAAAAGGATCATACACCATGATCAAGTGGGATTTATCCCAGGGATGCAAGGATTCTTAAATATAGCCAGACTCATCAATTCTAATTTTATTGATTCGAGTCCTCTCCCTCTTTTTCTTGATGAGTCTGGCTAAATCAATCAATGTGATACACCATATTATCAAATTGATGAATAAAAACCATAAAAAAAAACAAACTAGTTAAATAAGGAGGAACAAAAATTGAGCATTGGATTTAGGCATGTTTGAGTATCAGTGACCTTGACAAGATCAGCTTAATGCAGCATCAGGAACAAAAGCCTGCTGTGAGTTATGTCATGAAAAAGGAGGAGCTGAGGAAGGATTAACTTCACTTTGAGAAGCTGTGCTATAAAGAAAGCTAGAGGGAAATTTGGAACAGAGTGGAGATAAAAGATTGTTATTTCAGATGGGAGATATTAAAGCAGGTTGTTGGTTCATGGGGATGATCTAGAAGAAGAAAACTACTGAGCAAAAGACAGAGGGGATGATCACTGTAGCTACACCCTTGGGTAGGGAAGAAGAGATGGACCCAGAGAACAAGGACAGAGGCCAGACTCATCTGTACATGAGGAACAGGAAGTGGGTGCCCTGGCCAGCAAACATGGGGTCAGGGACCCTTCCTAAGAGGAATCTCATCTGATAAGGAAACTGAAGCCACCAGACATTAAGAGATTTTCTAATCACACAGCTAGTTAACAGCAAAACTATTCCTAATCCCTGGTGAAATTATACCACCACCTCAACCCACTAAAAAATATTTATTATTCTTTCTACACCCCTTTAGAATGTCCCTAAGAGACTCATCTTTGTTGCTGTTCTGTTGTTTATTTTCTTTAGTGATCCTGAATTTCTTTGAACCCTTTGGTCATCTGCCACACACTTATATAATGAGAAGTTTGGAATTATGCCCTGAATGCCCACTTACAGAGATTTTAAAGTCCCCCCACTGACCGTTTGAGAAAAAGAAGTATATATATAAAAACTGAATCCTCCTAGCACTTCTTCACAAGAGGGCCAAAATCCCCCAAATTCGGGCTGCAGTGCCCACAGAATGCTTTGCCCACAAAGGATGTTTGTTGAAATCTACTGACTAAATCAGTTAACCATTTATACTACAGGTGTTGGAACTTCTTTTTTTTTTTTTTTTTTTCAGTACACGGGCCTCTCACTGTTGTGGCCTCTCCCGTTGCAGAGCACAGGCTCCGGATGCGCAGGCTCAGCGGCCATGGCTCACGGGCCTAGCTGCTTTGCGGCATGTGGGATCTTGCCGGACTGGGGCACGAACCTGTGTACCCTGCATCGGCAGGCGGACTCTCAACCACTGCACCACCAGGGAAGCCCGGTGTTGGAACTTCTTAATCTGAGCCAGTTCTTTCTCAAGCCTGATATTAATTCCAGAGTTTCCACTGCAAACTCAACGTA
Source organism: Lipotes vexillifer (assembly GCF_000442215.2). Lineage (NCBI taxonomy): Eukaryota > Metazoa > Chordata > Mammalia > Artiodactyla > Lipotidae > Lipotes > Lipotes vexillifer. The sequence continues at coordinate 1,990,410 of NW_006783631.1, forward strand.
CCTAAGTATGGGTTCTTTCCACATTTGTTTATAGGCTGAAAATTGTACAATAGCTTGTAATGGTCCATAAATGCATAGGCAGATAATTTCATATTACTTAGGCCCAATGATTGACATCCAGCCCTAGGGACAGGTGTTAACTGCTATATCATCAGAAAAAAAACATTTTAACCCCAGGACAGTTAAACCAGAATATCACAAACCAGGAGTCAAAGGTCTATGACATGCAAGTTCCATGTGGCACCTGAGGGACCTGTGCTTGGCACAGAAGAGACCTGCTAGGTAGGAAAGTCACTTTCCAAACTCTGTCCTACTAAAGAGTTCCTGAGCCATTCTTAAACTCAGATGGTTGCCCACCAATCCTTGCTACTGTTTTAACTGATTATCAAGTTGTGAATTCCCTGCCAGCCTTCCCCTGGTGTAGGTAACCTTTCATTTCTCTGTAGTTAGGGAGCATGTCACCTTCAACTCTTGCACACAGTATGGGGCGATGTCCAGGGCAAAGGACAGGCTTTCACCTCTTCTTCTTTTCTTACTCCTACTTTATTAAGATGTAAGTGACATATAACACTGTGTAAGTTTAATATGTACAATGTGCTGATTTGGTATAAATATATATTGCAAAATAATTACCACAATAAGATTAGTTAAGACATCCATCATCTCACATAGTTATTTTTCTGTTGTTGTGGTGACAATTTTTTTTAAATTTGCTGTTTTTTCAACTTTCAAGCATACAATACAATATATGTATATAGACTAGAATATAGTCACTAGACTGCACATTACATCTCCAGAGCTTACTCATCTTATAACTGCAGGTTTATACTCTTTGACAATCCTCACCCAATCCCCCCAACAACCACAAATTTACTCTGTTTCTATGCATTCCGTTTTTTAGGTTTCACATGTGAGATCATGCAGTATTTGTCTCTCTCTATTTCAGTTACCTTAATGCCCTCAAGTTCCATCCATATGATTGAAAATGTAAGAATGCCCATCTTTTTAGGGCTGAATTATATTATTCCATTGTACTATATTTTTTGATCTATTCATCTGTCAATGGACACAGGTTGTTTCCATGTCTTGGCTATTGTAAATAATGCTACAGTGAACAAGGAGTCAGAGATTACTTTGAGACAGTGATTTTGTTTCCTTCAGATATACACCTAGAAGTGGGATTGCTAGATCATAGGGTAGCTCTATTTTTAATTTTTTGAGAACCTCCATACTGTTTTCCACAGTGTTTGTACCAACTTACATTCTAACCAACAGTGTACAAGGGTACCGCTTTTTCCACATCTTCACCAGCCCTTATCTCTTGTCTCTTTGATAATTGCCATTCTAACAGGTGTGAGGTGATATCTCCTTGTGGTTTTAATTTGCATTTTCCTGATGATTAGCTATGTTGAGCATCTTTTCATGTATCTATTGGCCATTTGTATATCTTCTTTGGGAAAATATCTATTCAGGTCTTCCCACTTTTTAATCACATTATTTGTCTTTTTATCTATTGAGTTGTATGTGTTCCTTGCGTATTTTGGATATTAACTCATTATCAGACTTATGATTTGCAATATTTTCTTCCATTTCATATGTTTCCTTTTCATTTTGTTGATCATTTCTTTTGCTGGGTAGAAGCTTTTTAGTTTGATGTAGTCCCACTTATTTATTTTTGCTTTTGTGCCTGTGCTTTTGGGCTTATATGCAAAACATTGTTTCCAAGACCAGTGTCAAGGAGCCTTTTCTCTATGTTTTCTCCTAAAAGTTTTATGGTTTCAGGTCTTATGTTTATGTCTTTAATCCATTTTGAGTTAATTTTTGTGAGTGGTGTAAAATAGAGGTCCAGTTTCATTCTTTTGCATGTGAACACTGTTTTCCCAGAATCATTTAGAGAAGAGACTATCCTTTCCCCCATTGAATATTCTTGGTTCTCCTGTCAAATATAAGTTGACCATATATGCATGGGTTTATTTCTGTGTTCTTTATTCTGTTCCATTGGCCTATGTAACTATTATATTATGCCAGTACCATGCTGTTTTGATTATTTTAGTATTGTAATATAGTTTAAAAAAGGGTTATGATGTCTCCTACTTTGCTCTTCAGTCTCAGGATTGGTTTTGCTATTCAGGGTATTTTGTTGTTCCATGTGAATTTTGTTATTTTTTTCTGTTTCTGTAAAAATTTCCATTAAAACACTGATAGGGATGGCATTGAATCTATAAATGGTTTTGGGAAGTATGAATATTTTAACAATATTAATTTTTCAGATCCATTATGATGAGATATATATGTATGTATTATATATACATATACACACACACGCATATGTATCCAGAAGATATATTTATGTCTTCTTCAGTTTATTTGATTAATATCTTATAGTTTTCAGTACACCAATCTGTCACCTCCTTGGTTATTCCTAAGTATTTTACTTTTTAAAATCTTTTTGTAAATGGATTGGTTTTTTTTTTTTCAGATAGTTTATTGTTAGAATATAGAAATTCAACTGATTTTTGTATACTGAGTTTGTATCCTGCAAATTTACCTAATTCATTCAATAGTGCTAACAGCTTTTTGGTGGAGTCTTTAGGATTTTCTATATATAATATCATGTCATCTACAAACAGGGACAATTTTACTTCTTACTTTCCAATTTGGATGCCATTTTTATTTCTTTTTCTTGCCTAATTGCTCTAGCTAGGACATCGAGTAGTATGTTGAATATGAAGGGTGAGAGGGGGCACCCTTGGCTTGATTCCGAGTTTAGGGAAAAAGATTTATCAGTCTTTCACAACTGAGTATGATGTTCACTGTGGGAGTGTCATATATGGCCTTTATTATGTTGGGGTACATTCCTTCTATACCTAATTTGCTGACAGTTTTTATCAGGAAAGCATGTTGAATTTTTTCAAATACATTTTTTTTTCATCTCTTGAGATGTTCATATTGTTTTAGCTTTCATTCTATTAGTGTGATGTAACTTATTTATTGATTTACATATATTGAACAATCCTTGCATCACAGTCATGAATCCCATTTGATCATGGTGTATGATCCCTTAATTGGGCTGTTAAATTCAGTTTGCTAGTATTTTGTGGAAATTTTTTACATCTATCATCAGTGATATTGACCTGTAGTTTTCCTTTCTTATAGTGTCCTTATGTGGCTTTGGTATCATGGTAGTATTGGCCTTGTAAAGTGAGTTTTGGAGTGTTCCTTTCTCTTCAATTTCTTTTAAAGAAATTGAGATGAATTGGTGTTTATTCTTCTTTAAATGTTTGGTAGAATTCATCAGTGAAACTATCTGGTTCTGGAATTTTCTTTGTGGGAGGTTTTTTTTTTTTGCAGTACGCAGGCCTCTCACTGTGTGGCCTCTTCTGTTGTGGAGCACAGGCTCCAGACACGCAGGCTCAGTGGCCATGGCTCACAGACCCAGCCACTCTGCAGCATGTGGGATCTTCCTGGACGGGGGCATGAATCCATGTCCCCTGCATCGGCAGGCAGATTCTCAACCACTGTGCCACCAGGGAAGCCCTTTGTGGGAGGTTTTGATTACTAATTCAATCTCCTTCTTATCGATCTGTTCAGATTTTCTAGTTCTTTATGATTAAATTTCAATAGGTTGCATGTTTCTAGGAATTTATCCATTTATTCTAGTCATTCAATTTGTTGGTTTATAATTGTTCATAGTAGTCGTTATGAGCCTTTGCGTTTCTGTAATGTTTTCTCTTTCATTTACAATTTTATTTATTTGAGTCTTCCTTGGTTAGTCTAATTAAAGTTTTGTCAATTTTGTTTCTCTTTCAAAGAACCAACTTTTAGTTTTGTCAGTCTTTTCTATTGTTTTTCTCTTCTCTATTGTTTTATTTCTACTTGAGTCTTTATTATTTCCTTCTTTCTACTAACTTTGTGCTTAATTTGTTCCTCTTTTTCTAGTTCCTTGAGGTGTAATGCTAAGTTATTTATTTGAGTTCTTTCTCTTAATATATGCATTTATAGCTATAAACCTCCCTCTTATGTCTGTTTTTGTATCTCATAAGTTTTGGTATGTTGTGTTTCCATTTTCATTTGTCTCAAGACATTTTTTGATTTCTCTTTTGATTTCTTCTTTCATCTATTGCTTATTCAGGAGTACATAGTTTAATTTCCACATATTTGTAAACTTTTCCACTTTAGTCCTCTTATTGATTTCTAGTTTCTTGCCATTGTGTTAGGTAAAAATTTTTATATAACTTCAATATTCTTGAATGTGTTAAGACTTTCTTTGTTCCCTAACATATGATCTATCTTGGAGAATATTCTAGGTGCACTTGAGAAGAATACGTATTCTACTGCTGGTGGTTGGAATCTTCTGTGTATGCCTGATAGGTCCATTTGGTCTATAGTGCTGTTCAAATCCCATTTCCTTATTGAATTTCTCTCTGGATGATCTGTCCATTGTTGACAATGGAGTATTAACGTCCCCAAATATTACTGTATTGTATTGCTGTTAATTCTCCTTTTAGTTCTGTTAGTTTTGCTTCATATATTTAGGGGTTCTGATGTTGGGTGCATAAATATTTATAATTTGTATAACTTCATGACCGCTTTCTCATTATATAATGACCCTCATTGTCTCTTTTCACCATTTTCAGCTTAAAATCCATTTTGGTTCATATAAGTGTAGCTGCTCCTGCTTTCATTTGGTTACGATTTTCTTGCAATATATTTTTCCATATTTTCACTCTCATGTAGGCTGCATATTGTTGGATATTTTTTTATTCAACCAGCCATTCTGTCTTTTAATTAGAGACTGTAATCCATTTATATTTTAAGTAATTATTGGTAGATAAGAATTTACTATTGCCATTTTGTTAATTGTTTTCTGACTGTTTTGTAAATCCTTTTTGTTCCTTGCTTCCTCTCTTGCTGTTTCCCTTTGTGATTGGTAATTTTCTGTGGTAGTATGCTTTGACTCCTTTATCACAATCTTGTGTATCAACTAGTGATTTTTTTCATTTTTGGTTATCATGAGGCTTACATAAAATATCTTATAGTTGTAGCATTCTATTTTATGTTGATAAGAACTTAACTTTGATAGCATGCAGGAATTCATACTGTTACTTCTCTCTGCCAATTACAAATTATGGTAGTTATAGTTATTTTTAATAGTTTATTTTTTAATGTTTAAATTAGGTTTTTAAGTGATTGATATATGACATTACAACATTAGAGAATCTGACTTTGGCTATATATTTACCTTTACTATCGAGTCTTACATAGTCATGTGTTTTATGATGTTAATTAGCATACTTTTATTTCAGTTTGAAGAATGCTGTAAAGGGACAGTTTTTTGTAAGTCTTTTCTAATTATAATTAACTCCATCAGCTTTTATTTGTTTTGTTGTTATCTCTCTTCATTTGTAAAGGACAGCTTTGCTGTGTATAGTATTCTTGGTTGACAGTTTTCTTTTCTTTCAATATCTTGAATACATCCTCCCACTGTCTCCTGGCCTGCAAAGTTTCTACTAAGAAATCCACTGATAGTCTTGTGGGGGCTCCCTGGTACATGATAAGTGGCCTTCCTATTGAAGCTTTCAAAATTGTCTTTGTCTTTGACTTTTGACAATTTAACTATAATATGTCTAAGTGTAACCCTTTTCAGATTCAACCTATTTGGGATTCTTTGGCCTCATGAATTTGGATGTCTGTTTATCTCCCCAAGTTTGGAAGATTTTAACCATTACTCCCTTAAATAGACTTTTTGTCCCTTTATCTTTCTCTTCTCCTTCTGGGATTTCCATAATGCTTATACTCTTTCTTTTAACAATATTCCATAAGTTCTTTAGGCTTTCTTCATTCTCTTTTCAATTTTTTTCTTCTTTTTTCCTTTTTCTCCTCTGCCTGAATAATTTCAAATGACCTATCATCAAATACACTGATTTTTTCTTCTGCTTGATTGAGTCTGTTTGGTAAAATTCTCTCTTGAATTTTTCAGTTCAATCATTGTATTCTTCAGCTAGCTCCTGGTTCTCTATTTGGTGTTTTGTTTCAGTTTTTTGACAGTTTCTATTTCTTTGTAGAACTCTCCTTTGTTCATGCCTTATTTTCATATTTAGTTTAGTTGTCTGTGCCTTCTTATAGTTCACTGAACTTCTTTTAGAGGATTATTCTGAATTATTTATTCATAGATCTCTATTTCTTTAAGATCAGCTATTAAAGCTTTATCAGTTTCCTTTGGTGGTGTTATATTTACCTGATTCTTTGTGTTACTCTTGATTTGTTGCATTGCTATCTGTGTATATAAGAAGTCTCCTCTTCCAGACTTGTAGGCTCACATCAGCAGGGATAGTCCTTCATCAGTCAGCTCAGATTGCAGTACTGGACAGGTCATCTGGTAGCATCCATGGGCAGGTGGAGCTTCCCATAAGGGTCTCTAGTTGGGGAAGACCATTGCCTCTACTCTGAGGTGGTGGAGGTGATGCAGGCTGGCCTCCATTGGGATGACCTGCTGACTGCACTTTGAAGTCAGGTGGAGTCACTAGCTGAGCCCTGCAAATGCCTCTGGTCAGATGAAGTCACTGGTTTTTTTTTTTGGCAGAGCAGGGAAGTGCCACTAGTTGGACTCTATAATTGAGCAGAGCTATGGGCTGGCATCCACAGTCACTCCTTGTCAGATAGACTCTCAGATGTTGTCACTAGCAGGACTCCATGTTCAGGCAGGCAAGGTTTCATGGTTGGGCTGTGCTCTGAGATCAGATGGAGCGACAGGCTCAGGCTTGGCTTTGAGATAAGGTAGGTCACTGATTATGCTCCACTGTTGGATGAAGTCACTGGCTAGGGCTCTCTGGTTGGGTAGGGCCTCTAGCTGTATTCCACGAATGCATGGGACTAGAAACTGTGCTCTGTGGTCAGGCGGGGATAACTGAACTCCCTGATCAGGTGAAGACACAAGCTATGCTCCACATTTAGGCAGAATCACTGGCTGGATTATGGCTGGAAGAGGTCCCAGGCTGTATTTGGAAGTCAGACAAGGGCACAGGCTGAGCTCCAAATTTTCAGGCACCCTGGTTATGTGAGGCCAAAAGCTCTATACTTAACAGTTGGGCAGGGTTGAAGGCTTGGATTCATGTCCAAATGGAGCTGTAGGATGAGGTCCATGGCTGTCCAGGCTCTCTGGCTAGGCTTCCTGATCAGGGAGGACTGGTGGCTATTTTCAGCTATCAGGCAGGGCTGGAAATTTGCTTCCCTCCCCAGGCAGGGATGTAGAAGAGTCTCCATGGCTGGTACAGCCACTGGAAGGACTGCCAAGCCAAGATCCCTGGATAGTTTGGGTCACTAGCTCAGTTCTGCAGGTGGACAGAACCACTGGCTGGGATCTCTCCTCAGGTACCCCTGAAAGCAGGAATTCAATTTGCCAAGATCTGAGCTATTGTAAGCCCTGCCTCCCTTCACCTCTACCTGATCCCTAGTGGTCAAACCCTGTAGACCTCCCCAGTTACCCTCATGAAGCAGGACTCAAGTGGGTCATCCGGGAGGTGTCCCACAATGCTGAGGACACTGCATTGTCCACCCTGGGCTCTCTTTTCTCACTGAAGAAATGATAGGTCCATGGGGCCCTCTTGGCACAGTGCTGTACCAGTCTGGGCGTGGAGTGATGTAGTCAAAGTGAAACTGCTCCTCCTACCTTTCTAATTCATCCTTCTCAGTCTCCATGGTCCGGGGGGCTGCTTTGGCTTCACTCTTGGATTCTGGGATTATCACATTGGTGTCTTGTTTATGGATAGTTGCTAGTTGGTCTCTTTGTGAGCCAGACTGAAGTTAGGAGCAACCTATGTTGCCATCTTCTCACCTGCTCTTGAAAAAGGGTATAAATGAGGATTTAAATCTCAACATCGAATTTAAATGTAAATCTCAATGATAATGTTGCAGTTGTCAAGTGTTTAATAAAACAATTAGGGGAAAGCTAGAAAAGTAATCTTAATGTCTTGTCTCTAAAAAAAAAAGTAGTGTAATAGGGCAACTAATGAGAGTAACAAGATTTCTAATCACAGTCCCAACTTTCTTAGCTGTGTGACCTTCAGCCAGTCATGTTGATACTGAACGAATCAGGCCCTGCTGCTTCCTGCTTACAAAATCAAACTCATCAACATTAGTATACTATCTTTAATCAGAAGGCTAGCAATCTGGGGAGATGGTGGACTCAGTGTCCCCAAAGAACCACCTCTGAAGATTCTGCTTGGCCCTGAAAGTTTTAAAGGAAAGGAGGGAAGTAATCTCAGTTAATCATTGAGATGGGGGATCAGAGTCATCATCATCCCCCACTGCATGCAGCCTTGTGTGCAGACTTGTCGACTCCTCGTGATCTTCCTGTAGATGTTATCTTGTTCATACAGCTTGGTCACACAGTTTGTTCAGGAGATTACTGAAGGGGAAGCTAGGGAAGAGATCTGGTCACCTGTTAATTACTTATTCTTCATTTCTACTTCTTTGATCTACAGAAAGAACCGACAAGTTAGGCAAGGTATTTTGTGATTAAAAGATTTGAAAAGTGTGCTCCAGTAGAGCATGGGGGTGCCTAGTTAAAAGTTAGTTACAATATAGCTTTGCTAAAGTGACAAGGAAAGGGGCTTCCTGTTGAGGATCGTTTCCTGCAAAGAGCTGCTTACAATTTTACCTCTCTGAGACTCAAATTCCGTGATTGTAAAATAGTACCTATCCCCCAAATTAGCTGAGAAGATTAAATAACATAAAATATGCAAAGAGATGTGCCAGTTACTGCCCCCGCATCTGGGCTTCTGAAGCCTCACCAATCTTGAGCTCCTTCTTCCACACTGAAACATCTGCTTATCCATAACAAACTCTCAAGAAATGCCAGGAACTTTTAAATCACCTACTGTGCATGCCTATATGGCCAGCACTTCAAGTGGTGAATTTACAGGTGAATGGATTTTCCTAGCATTTCTTTCTCATCCCTTTAATTCTTGATTGGATATTTCAGCTTTACAGGGAAAGTTAATGGAACAACTAATTGCCATATACATAAAAGTTGGTAAATATAATTTCTGATGTACTATAACTGCTGAAAAAATATTTTAGGCACATTCTGCTTTTCCCCTGACTAAAGCATTGAGTAAATTCAGTGTGGAGTGTCAATTGCCCTGGGAGTGTATGCTAATTAAAAATGGAGAGAAGTGGAGAGGGGCAAGTGGTGTGAAACACTCAAACACTTGGTTGTGGTAAAATATTGCAAGTCTGACTATTTGTACTGTAAACCCTTAGGGCAGGAATGATGTCTTTTTGAATCTGTACAGCTCCAAGGATACTGCTGTTACTCTATAAACATGACATAAAATAGTAATATTCAGAGTTTGCTATGTACATTTTTCAAACCTCTTGAGTCTGATACATCCAGTTGGGATTTCTCCTAGCAGCTGCTTAGAAACTAATTTCTAAGATGACAGAAAGTTCTCTCTTTCTTTCCAGAGCTTGTTGTTTTAGTCATCCTCCAAGAATAAAGAAATCACTCATCATCCAGAGAGCTTTTCTGAATTGATCAGAGAAGCTGTTAGTCCCCCCAACTGCACTTTTTCTGACCATGTATCTCTCTTGTTTGCTCTTACATAAATCCACCCAAATTAAAGATTTACGCTTATCCCTCATTTCTCATAAAATAAAAACTACTAAAAGTAAATTATTATATAGTGCAATTAAGCTAATGAAATATCCAATTACTAGATAATATATATCCTTAACCAAACTATCCAGGTTCTAATCCCAGCTCTTTCATTTATTACTTGTATGACTGGGCAAGTCTTTTAATTCTCTGCACCTCATTTCTTTATGCATAAAATTGGGATGATAATGTTACCTACTATACAGAGTGGTTAGAAAAAGTAAATGAATTAATATATGTAAAATATTTAGAATAGTGTTTGGCACACAGTAGAACTATACAAGTACTGGCTATTTTTATATAAGCCACAAAGAGCTAGCTAATGTTCAGTGCAAAGCAAGAGACATCTAATGACCATCTGTAACAGAAATAGTTTAGTTAACTACATCAGTCACAGAAAAGCCATCGACACAATCCTTCCATTTGACCTCCTCATCTTCCAAGACCAAGAGTAGTTGAAACAAATACTACCTAAAATAAACCCAACGATAGGTGTCAGCTCAACATAGAAACTGTCCATTAAGAAACCTGTCTTACTCTGGTCTTTGCTTTTGTTTTTTGCTTAATTTTTATTGGAGTATAGTTGATTTACGATATTGTGTTACTTTCTGCTGTACAGCCAATAGAATCAGTTATACATATACATATATCCACTCTTTTTTAGATTATTTTTCTATATAGATCATGACAGAGTACTGAGCAGAGTTCCCTGTGCTACACAGCAGGTCCTTATTAGTCATCTATTTTATATATAGTAGTGTGTGTATGTCAACCCCAATCTCCCAATTTATCCCTCCTCCCCTCTCCCCCCTGGTAACCATAAGATTGTTTTCTACATCTGTAGCTCTAGGAATGGATAGAGAAGATGTGGTAAATATATACAATGGAATATTACTCAGCCATTAAAAAAATGAAATAATGCTATTTTCAGTAACATGGATGGACCTAGAGATTGTCATACTGAGTGAAGTAAGTCAGACAAAGAAGAACAAATATCGTATGATATCGCTTATATGTGAAATCTAAAAATAAATGGTACAAATGAACTTATTTACTCTGTTTTGAAGGAGTTGAACATGAGCAGTTAAGTTTGTTGGGAAAAAGAAGAGAAAAAGAATATCTGTGGTACTAGTATGTGAGGCCAGTCTCTTTCGGTGAAGCACAGTGAGGAGCTCAGAGCATCCAACAAAAGGGACATAATGGGAGCACTGCCTCCTCCCACCATACTCTCATCCTTAATCTTCAGCCACGTCTGGCTACTCACTATTCCCTAACACACCTGGTGTTTTGTGCCTGTGGCCCTCATAAGTCATGCTCCATCCACATCAAATATTTCTACTTCTCCTTACTACCTTTTCCTCACAGTATACTCTATTCAACTTGACTCAATAAACTTCTCTCTGAAACACTCCCAGATCCCCAAGCAAATTTGACAGCTCTCCACTTTACATTCCACACAAAATAAACACTTAACTTTCTTTCTTACACTTCACTTGCTTGTCTCTTATTTCTGTTAAATGCTGAGATTCTTGAAGGCAAAGGATTGTCCCTAATGTTTCTGTATATCACTAACCGCTAGGAAAATGAAACATGCATAATAGAACAGCAATAACTGCTTAATAATTTAATTAACTCAAATATTGATTAGGAGGGGGAACTTGGACAAAATAGGGAAATTAGCAGCAGTCTTATAAGCAGAGAACACAGATCACTTCTTAACAATTTCCTGAAGGTTAGCCCTGCCAAGAAATCTCCCCAAATTCTCAAATCACTTTGTGAATAAAAAAGATAAGGAAACTCTTATAAAGTCAAACTCTTAGAATTCTAATATGTTGAAATTTATCCTGGTTCTAACTTAGGAATCCCTTTCAGAAAATCGGTGACATCAGTTAAACACTGTTTTGATTCTCTCATTAGTGTCTTGATGAAGAAAACATATCACCTGGAAGTGAAGCCCTGCACACAGAAGATCTTACAAGATCAGAGGTTCTAGTTGCTGTGTGTTGACAGTGGGAAGGGGAAAAAAAGGAATCAAGAAAACATTAATTTCCCCCAAATTACTAATCTAGGAGTATTGAGGCAAAATATGAGGAGTAATTCCTTTTACTCCACTCTGCACTGATATGTCATTGCCCAAAGTGACTTCTTTGCTCCAAAAGAATAGAACATTCAATTAGTTCAATTAGTTCCTTTAATTGTGCCAGGAAATCAGACTTAAGTACTATGCTCATATGAAAAAATATATATATTACAAGAGTTAGTCAAAAGCACTCTATAAAATCCATCCTGGAAGCCCTTTCTGAGATTCAGATCTGCATAGAGCTTATTTCAGTAAGTGCATCTCAACAGTGACACCTATAGATGCAGGAGGAAATGTGTTTGTTTGTCATCTCACTGGTAGGGAAGTCAGCTAAGTTAGCTTTCAATTCCAAAGAAAATAGTCCTTTGTACTTTCATTATATAAGGCACTTACTTATCATTCATTTGCCCTTATTTAATCTGGCTGAGTTCTTTTTTTTTTTTCCTGAAGCTGAAGTTTAAAGTATCCCAGAAAGTCATATGCACACAGTGCATTTACATTTGGGTCAAACTCATTTTCATAAATAAAACAAATAGCAGAAAATGAATCACTGTTTGTCCATTTTAACACGGGAAGAATGGAATATCTGACCAAAGTTAATCTGCCTTAAGATAAACACAAAAAAGAAAATTGAGGATGAAGCAAATTAATCAACTGTGAGGTGCTAGTGAAAACAGAAGGTACCTGACATGCATCCTGGCCAAAGTCAAATTCTTTAATAAGGATTAAGCAAGGTGAAGATTACTATCTAAACTGCTTACACTTTGTCATTCAAACCACAAGGATTTATTCAATTGAATTACAGAATAGAAAATTGATTAATTTTGTGTTAGCCCTCTTCTCAGTTGCTCCAAAAACAAAATCTGGGGACCTTAAATTCTCTGAATAAATTTGATTATGTTTATCCTTCCTGTTCAGAGCGCCTTTGTGACTTAGAGTCAATGACATTCACCTCCCACATCATACAAGTACTACGTTCAACCTCACAGTACAAATAGGATCAGAGTTCTGCACATAAATAGTGCCTACAAAATAGCACAACTAGTTGAAAATGGAAAGTTCAAACAGCATTTTCCATGAAATGACACAGAGCCATGGTTTGTTTTTTTTTCCATTAAGCTGACTGAAATAAGCTTTTTTTAAAAAAAACAAATACAAAAACCCAGTCTTCATTCAAACCAATCAAATCAAAGTTAAAAAGAAAACTACTACTACCAAGTGCTACCCCCAAGTGAAAAGAAAGAAAGAAATTCATTTTCTAGGACTAACCACCTAAGTTCATGCATGAGCATACAAAAACATTAAAGTCTAAAAAGGCTTGAATAAATACACCGAAAACTAATCTCTGTAGTTTCTGGCAGGCAAAGAAGCATTAACAACAATATAACAATAATAGCATGGTGTAATGGAGAGAGAAACTAACTAGAAATCTGAAGATGTGAGTTTTGGTTCATCTCCATCTGTGGTAGATGACCTGGGGAAGATAAATACCTTTGAAAAAACATCTAAATTTCCATTTCCTTACCTGTAAAATAGAGTACATAGCTGACCCCATTTAACTCTACAGGAATCAGCCGCTTTTTGATGTCATCATCATCACCAATATTTTCATCATACCCACCACCACCACCATTAGAGAAAGCATGGTGTGAGTCTATTTCCACAGTTTCATTAACTGTTACTTAATTGAACACAAATGGCAAAGATGTAAGGCCTATTTTCATCTTTTAAAAACAGTCTTTGAAAAAGTTAACAATGCTAAACATTTTTAGTAACTTGAGCTAGAATTCTTATGAGTAGACACACTGAATTGTCCAATTGACCTCTGTACCAAATTTATATAAATAAATTTATTTATTTATTTTTCTGATTACCAAAGTGGCAGGACATTTTTGTTGTTAGCAAATTTGGAAACTTTTGAGAGATATGAAGAATAAAATCAATCTCCACCCCAACTGATAATACTGCCCCCCACAAAAGTGCTGTTAGCAAATTGGTGTTTTTACTGAGAGTTCATTTTATTTTTGTGCAGCTTGAGATGTAATTTTTGTAAGAATTATCTGTATTTTTAAAGAGCTAGTTTTTTGATTGGCCCATTCCATCTTGTTGTTTTTATTTTATATTTCATTAAATTGTGCTCCTACTGCTATAAAAAGTAAGTGGCCCCAAGTGTTTCAGTAAAACTTTTAACAATGCAGATTATATTCATTTCAAGAAAAAAAAAAAAAAGGCAAAGGATTCCAAATGACTGGATCTGATTCCATTTTTCATCTTAGTAACAAGAAAAAAAATGCTACATAGTATTAATAAAGAGGTATGCTGAGAAGTGAGATAAGGGCCCAGTAAGATCTAATACAATTTCTATCAGTGCTGTTTTCATGATGGCTCTCAAAACAAATGTCAGTACGGTCACCAAATGTTGAAAACTGTCCCTATTTACTTTTATTTCCCTCCCATCAGCAGAGAAAGTCATATAAAGTTTGAGCACTGAGGCACCCCCCCCCCCCCCCCCGC
>NW_006783631.1:2004785-2040383 GCF_000442215.2 Lipotes vexillifer
CACCCCAGCCAGGATGAGAGCAGGAACAGGACAGGAGATGCTTTGGCAGCCAATTGAAAACACCCAAGCATGAGCTCTAGTAAGCCTCGCGCAGAAAGACCCCTCCAAGTTCTCACATGGCCCAGGACTCCTCTGTGAAGACTTCTCTGATTGTCACATCAAGGGGACATGGCCTTTGCTCCTTGTGCTTCCTTCTACTGAAGCACCTACTACATCAAATTGTGTTTGTTTACACATCTGCAGAAGTCGACTATGAACCCCTGAGCAGCAGGGTCTATATCCATCTTCTCTGTATCTCTAATAAACACCTAGCACTCAAGGAAATTTGATAATTAAATTAATGAACAAATGAAGTTTGGCCATTTTAAGGGTACATCACTGTCATTCACATAAATCTCAGTTCTACATCCAAAAAGTCATTGAAAAGCACTTTAGATCTTCAAAGAAGCCCCTTAAAGAGATGAAAAGGGTAATTACATTGCAGATCTCATCATTTCCTGGCTCCCCCAAAGGCCCAGCTATCATAATGGCCCCTCTCAATTCCCCCTTATTTCTCTCTCCCCTGGCTCCTTTGCTCTCTCAAAATTCCTGTTTGGGCATTGTAGGAGTTGCCCTATTTCTTCTTAATAATTTAACTTTGCTCAGCACCAGTCTAAAATTACACTAATTATTTAGAGCAACACAACAAAAATCCAGGCCTAGCAGCCTCCTGAGAGCAAAGCATCCTTTCTCCTCAGAGCAGGCTTGAGGGAAGGCTATAAATACTTAAGCATTAATGTTATTATCCTAGTCAAAGAAAGAAAAAGAAATAATGATTTCCTGGATCCTCTCTGGGGATGACCTCAGTGGCTCCATCCCTTGATCATCTTATTATCATTTCCTCCCTAAAGTCTACCCCGCTTAGAGTCAGGAAATGTCAGCTGTAAGTAATGGGCCATGTACAGAGATCCTATTCCTGCAATGAACGGGGACTATCTCCACTCCCACCCCCATGTCTCCACAGGGTGCTCAATGCCTGTGTGTCATCCTGAGAAATTTTCATCAGCTTGCTCAGAACTTGCCTGAGGAGAAGGGGGCCTGGAGCGGAACCATCTCTTTAATGGGATTTTAATGTGATCTTCAGCAAACTAATCTTATTTAGATATCATAGGAAGCCATGTAATCTCATCTGGGCACTCTTATTTCCTACAGAAAAGGGAAAGCTTTGTAATTCATTTTCAGCAACAGGAACACTTTAATAAAATCTGCTTCCGAAGGTTAAATGATGAGACAAACAGCTGCAGCCCCAAGACCCTATATCCATTTCATTGATTGGGGCAAGCATGACAACAAAATGACCACTACAAACGTTGTTTAAATAAAATTTATGCTAAGAGCTTATGTCACTGCCATAGGCCTCGATTTTTTGCCAGTGTTTTAAATGTTGAGGGAGAGCATGATGAAACAAGCTGGGGTCTGCAAGGATTAAATCCCTAACATGATTCTGCCAGCTACACACCAGTTGCAACATTGACTCTTTCTCAGCCTCAGTTTCTTTACTAAAAATGATGATGCAATGGCCTGGATTCAGACACGTGGCAACCATGACAGTCTCATAAAATAGGTGCTCCTTCAAAATAATTTTTTTCCATGGAAAGGCATTTTATTTTAAGTATAGCAGTGTGTACATGTCAATCCCAAACTATATTTTTAAAATATTTTTCCAAAGCATGGTGAGAGAAGGGGCTGGAGACCACCATGGAGCAGAAGCACAAAGGAGGTGAACTGGGACAGCAGTGCTTTGTCTCTCCACTATCAACAACAGCTCTGGGCCCAAGCATGTGAAACTCACTCCCCCCAGGAGGGGTTCCAGGAAATACAATCTTCTCCCTCTCACCCAAGGATGTTTTGATACCTCACAGATTGACTTCCTGGAAACCCACCTAATTACCACATGCTTAATCAGTCCTGCCTACTTCAAAAATCATTGGAATATCTAGAGCATTACCACCCATCAAGTTGAACAAATTTCTGTACTGAATGTTTGTGTCCCCCCCCCTAAATTCACATGTTGAAACCTAATCTTCAATGTGATGGTATTTGGTGGTGGAGTCTTAGGAGCTGATTAAGTCATGAAGGTGGAGTTCTCATGAATGGATTAGTGTCCTTATAAGGAGACCCCAGGAAGTTGTCTTTCCCCTTCTGCCATGTGAGAACACAGCAAGAAGACAGCTGCTTATAAAAACCAGAAAGTGGGATGTCACTAGACACTGGATCTGCTGCTGCCTTGATTTTGTACTTCCCAACCTCCTGAACTGTGAGAAATAAATTTCTCTTGTTTGTAAGTCACTCAGTCTATGGTGTCCTGTTATAGTAGCCCAAACAGACTAAGACAGTCTTTACTACAGATCCATCTTCTTTATGTGTATGTCTCTTGCCCAAAGTGTGAACCCCTTCAGTTAGGGACTGTGCTTGTCCATTTGTCTACCTCAAGTAGCTAACATAGGACCTGGCACATAATAAATGTTTGTTGTTAATAAAGATTTTTGCTGAGTAAATATTTGTTGAGTGAAAGGATGAGTCCATGCATCATGCTTCACAGCTACAGATGTAGAGACTCCGTAGACATTATCATCTTCAATTCTCACAAAAAAAACCCATGATGTAAATATTACTTCCTTCTTAGAAATTAACAAAACTAAAGTTCAAAAAAGATCATTTGTATAATACACATTTTGTAAATGTCCAGTTGGAATTTAAATCCTGTCTTCTCTGATTCCAAGGTCAAGTTCTTTTCATTTTCTCATGATTTCTCACCAACTTATACGTAAACTATGAGTTAGAATTAATATAAATTGATTCAAAGCATAAATCATTGATTTTGTTAAAGTAAACATTACTTCTTAGACACTTTCAACTTGACTAGATGACACAGAATAAACAAAAATCATTAAGACAGTACCCATTTGTTGACTCATGTCTACTGAGGTATTTTCTCTCCTAGAACTTCATCTCCATTCTTCTAAGAAAAACCTTTCCCTAAGGGAGGGCCAACCCTGGGTAAGGTAATGAGGAGGCACCACCTACGTATATGGTAAGATTTGAAGGAAACTTCTACTTGTTCTCAAAATATCCCAACCACTCCATCTTAGCCCAGGTCCCAGGAAACAGATTCTGATGTAAAGGTTTTTATGTAGGAGCTCTGGTGGGAGTATATTCAGGAACAATACATGTAAAAGGAGTGAGGAATGGGTTGGGATAGAGGGAGGAGTTGAACCACAGTGCAATTTCTAAAGCAGCTTCAGGTGATTCTACAGGGAGTTTTGGAACTGTGTAGCTCTTCGGAGTTATCCCCAGTTAAGGTAAGGAAGCTAGACCTTTATATCTCAGCGTCAGCCAGTGTTAGATGCAAGCAACTCCCTGAAAGGGACATGAACTTGGTTGAGTCAGCTTCAAAAGGGCAAAGACAATGCCAGGAGAAATATGCAGATTAGAGCAATCAACAGCTGACATTCTCAGCAGCTAAGGAATGAATGTGTCCATCGTAAGTGGAGGGTGGATTGGAAAGGGGGGGGGGCATCTGGGCAGTGTAGCTTCCATTACAGCACTACGTTTGGATCTACTTGCTCCATCTGCTAGCTATTCCCACTTGGGAATAGCTTCTCCAGGACCCGTGCTGGTCCTGTTTCTCAGGTAAATTTTAGGTGGAAGGTTTGTGGGATGAACCATATCTGCTGCTGCTATACCTGCTATTAAGGTCTTAAAGGATACTCATTGTCTCTCTTTTCTGCTACTCATCCTAGATTTCCATCTCCATCTGTTAGCACTTTGCTGGTTTAAGTGGCTTACATAGTGGCATGTCTGAGACCTTCATCCTGAGAGGCCTGAGCCCCTAGTCACTATGTCCTTCTCAAGCTCTGCACATATTCATTTATGTCACATTGGGCAAGAGATTATCAAGAGGACCGCCCAGATACAGTGGATCACCTGGGCAACAAACTATTTCTCTGTCCCTATTGTGAAACAGCAACCCCACCTCCTCCTGACCATCAGGATCAATGATCCCTGCCAACCAGCGACTCCTCCTGCTGGCCTCTTGACATGAGTAGCACAAGGTAGGTTGGTAGCAACACTAGATTAATACTTAATGGACCCTTACTAACTCCCCTGATGGAGGCATTCCTTCTCTCAGAATCAAGACCTCTAGACTTACAAAGTGAGAAGACAGGAGGAACAAACTCCCCAAAGGGGTCACCACTCCTTCTACTCCATGTTTCTCAGACCCTTGTAACCTATCTAACCAAGGTTGTTTATTTAGAATGTGTACTGTGTACCCCAGCTGATGTTACAACTGCACCTTCCAAAAGCCATTCATCATCCTATCAAGCTGGCAGCCTCTGGGGAGTGTGCTATATGATATGGCCAGAGGATCTCATGATCACGTGCCCACAGCCTCACCTCCTTTGCTGTGGGACCCTTCATCTTCGATATTATGCAAATTCCATTGTCATTGAATCACATCTTGTAGATCCTTGGATACTAGTGCTAGATGAGGCACTGGGTACAGAGAAAGAAAAATCGTACACAGAATATTCGTTGACCTCACTCAGGACAAATTACTGTCCTTCAAGGGAGAAAGGGCTCCAGTGTAATCAATATACCACAAAATGGTGGTTGCTTTCCTTAAGGGATGGTGTTAGAGTAGGGGCTCAGGATCTGACTCTGTTGCAGGAAGGTTGAACACTCAGCAGCAGCACATTTATATCAGCCTGGATAAGAGGAAGCCCACGCTACCAGCCTTAGGCACAGCTTCCATCCCTACCATCAGGGCACTCATTTGTGAGACCATTGCACCTGCATTTCAATGTCTGATGACAGAGGCTGGCTGACATGAACTGTCCGTGACTATCTCTCTCTTTACCTATTTAGTGTCTCTCCCATGGTAGATGCTCACTGATGGGCATTAACATGGCTTACAAAGATCACCCTTTGTGCCCACTCCCCTATGTCCATTCACATGACTTCATGCTCCCAATCTTTCAATATTACTCATTCCAGACCCCTTACCAACTAGCCAAGACATTCATCAATGGCTATGAGTTTATGCATGTTCTTACCTAGGGCCAATTTTATTTCTAAAAAAGTGGATAATTGATTACAGCACCCAAATCTTTGCCCCTGAAAAGTTTTCCCAGTGCTGTTGTCTTTTAAGGAAAACCTTGAATGGGGCTGAAGTGTAGCATTAGTTCATTTTCAGTGTATATCTCTTGCCCCTAGGGACACCATGTTCTAATAGCTATCTCTAGAACTCTCTGTGGCTTGTGCCCAGGGCTGCCATTCCAACCTTACCACTCATTACAATTTTACCCATTTTGCTTCTGATTAAGTGGCGCCAGCCAGCCTCTATTATTTCAAGATCTGATCATCCCCACTGCAACAAGGGAGCATGGCTCTGTGACAGCACCTCCTACCATCAGCCCTAGTTTAATCTCGGTGCTGCTGGGTCCCCTGTCACCAGGGTGTCCCTAATTGCTTTAGTAAATGGAGTGTCCTGCAGACCCTCCTAAAGAACAGTCAGCTTTCCTCCTTTTCATAGCATATCCACAGAAACATGCCTCATTTTCTAAGCATTTTGTGCCTTTCTTCTATTGCCTGCCACAGCAGTTGTGGTGTTTCTACTTTTCATTGCTTTCTCTAAGCTTCCAAGAGTCATTCCAGCAGCTTGTTAGCACAGTCTCCCAGGGTCCTTTTCTGTATCATGAGAGAGTTGAATCCTGTATCACAGGAGAGGGGTCTCATTTTCATCAATTCTCCCTTAGCTATCTTTATGTTTTATCACTACTTGATTCAGCACCTTCAGGATCCAATCCCATAAATGCTATCCCAGCTCTGCAGGGATGGCTAGGTCCTGCAGTGCCTTTCACATAGGGTTTGTTTTTCCCTCAGCAGACTCAGAAACTGACTGGCCAAGTTATGTCGTGATTTGACAATATTTATGGGTCTGGTGGCCAAGAGAGGGGAGTGAAGTTTCATCATAATGTCAGCACATGGCATCTTGCAGGCAGAGTTTTATGCATTGTCTTCAAGCAAGGGAGGGAAAACTGATATTTCAAAGGAAGGAGTTTTCCCTTTCTGCAAGCCAGAGGGTACAGGGAGAGAGACAATCTCAAACATCTTGAATGTGCTGACACAGATGTCACTGTCCCAAGACTTCAAGTCCCACTCTATCCAAACTAGAGTGTTGTCTTTGTCACAGAAGACTTGCTGAGGCTTAGAATTTAATCTTCTCTGGACTTCAACAACGCTGGGCCTGATCCTCAGCTAAACATTTTTAGTGACTTGAGCTAGAATTCCTTTAAGGGTAGACACACTTAACTGTCCAGTTGATCTCTGTACCAAATTTATGTAAATAAGATTTATTTATTTATTTTTCAAATTACCAAAGTGGAAGGACATATTTATTTTTAGCAAGTTTGGAAACTTTTGAAAAATATAAAGAATAAAATTAATCTCAGGTTTCTCTGCTCTCCAGCTGCAAAAGACTTAGAGTCTCTCTTATGCTATGAAGGAGGTTTTCTCACTGTCATAGCTTACCCTAAATTGGTGATGAATCACCTTCAGCCTTTTGTTATGTCTCTCCAATGCACCAATAGCACTTAGCAACAGTCTTCTGATTACACATTCTTTAGATTCACTACTTCCCGTCTACCTTCCAAACATCTGAGATATTGTACCTTCCAGTGATACTCTATCCCATCTTTGAGGATTATACCTATTACATACCTTGGGGTCCACCTTGCCAGCCAGCCAGTGGGAGATCTAGTTCCAAAATCCCATTTGAGAGACTGCTCCCTAGGGTCACTTCTGGTACACACAGTCTTAGGTCCAAGATTTACATACAGCAGTTTGATAGAGGAGTGTACTTAGCAACAAAACCTCTGAGGAAATGAAGGAAGCCAGTTGAGCAGAGAGAAGCTGAGCTACAATGCATCAGGAACACCAATCACAGCCACTCCCATAGGGAGCTCTGCCATTAGGAGGGCCTTTCAGAGTTGTACCCAAATGTGACAAAGGGAACTGACCTTTGTACCCCTGCGTCACCAGTCATTGGATATGGCTGGTGTGCAACTTTGGGCAAGGCAACCCCTGTGATTCTTGGAAAGGGATGCACTGTGAGCCATCAGCAGCCAACCCTGAGCAGCTGGGGGAATGAGAGCCTCTGTGCCAAAATGGGGACCTGGGTTTTGCCTCATGAAATCCATCACCCCTTCCTTTGAATTAAGGCATTAAGGGATATTTTTCATGTGCAAAAGATAGTAAAACAAGCTTGCTAATTCATAACCATTAACTTGTTAGATCATAGCAGTTTATGATATTAAACCCAGCAAAGAGAAAAGGGGTAAGAAATAGAAGCTGAGTCTGGCAAATATTGATGAGACCAGAGATAAGAACATTGTGGGCTTCGCACGGTCCTCTTTAAGGCCCTCCAGCTTGGACAGCCCCATAGCCAGGGGATAGTAGAAGAGTTCAAGGCTCCCAGAAAGGAGAAGGCAAGAAGGAATGAGAAGCAGAAGCCCCTTAGATACCCTCAGCCACCAGAAGGCAGACAGAAGAAGTAAGAAGAACTACAAACATGCAGCCTGTGGAAAGAAAACCACATTCACAGAAAGATAGACAAAATGAAAAGGCAGAGGACTATGTACAGATGAAAGAATAAGATAAACCCAAGAAAAACAATGAAAGGAAGTAAAGATAGGCAACATTCCAGAAAAAGTATTTGGAATAATGATAGTGAAGATGATCCAGGACATTAAAAAAAGAATGGAGGCAAAGATAAAGAACATGCAAGAAATGTTTAACAAGAAGAATTAAAGAACAAAAACCTAGAAGAATTAAAGAACAAACAAACAGAAATGAACAGTACAATAACTGAAATGAAAAATAAACTAGAAGGAATCAATAGCAGAATAACTGAGGCAGAAGAATGGATAAGTAACTTGGAAGACAGAATGGTGGAATTCACTGATGCAGAATAGAATAAAGAAAAAAGAATGAAAAAAATGAAGACAGCCTAAGAGACCTCTGGGACAACATTAAACGCACCACCATTCACATTATAAGCATCCCAGAAGGAGAAGAGAGAGAGAGAAAGGACCCCAGAAAATATTTGAAGACATTATAGTCAAAATTTTACCTAACATGGGAAAGGAAATAGCCACCCAGGTCCAGAAAGCACAGAAAGTCCCATGCAGGATAAACCTAAGGAGAAACATGCCAAGATACATAGTAATCAAGCTGACAAAAGTTAAAGACAAAGAAAAATTATTAAAAGCAAAAAGGAAAAAATGACAAATAACATACAAAGGAATTCCCATAAGGTTAACAGCTAATTTTTCAGCAGACTCTGCAAGCCACAAGGCAGTGGCACAATATATTTAAAGTGATGAAAGGGAAGAACCTACATCCAAGATTATTCTACCCAACAAGGATCTCATTCATATTTGACAGAAAAATCAAAAGCTTTACAGACAAGCAAAAGCTAAGAGAATTCAGCACCACCAAACCAGCTCTACAACAAATGCTAAAGGAACTTCTCTAAGTGGGAAACACAAGAGAAGAAAAGGACCTACAAAAACAAACCCAAATCAATTAAGAAAATTGTAATAAGAACATACGTATTGATAGCACCTTAAATGTGAATGGATTAAATGCTGCAACCAAAAGACACAGGCTCGCTGAATGGATACAAAAACAAGACCCATATATATGCAGTCTACAAGAGACCCAATTCAGACCTATAGACACACACAGACTGAAAGTGAGAGGATGGAAAAAGATATTCCATGAAAATGGAAATCAAAAGAAAGCTGGAGTAGCAGTACTCATATCAGATAAAATAGACTTTAAAATAAAGAATGTTAAAAAAGAAAAGGAGGGACACTACATAATGATCAAGAGATCAATCCAAGAAGAAGATATAACAATTATAAATATATACACACCCAACATAGGAGCACCTCAATACATAAGGCAAATGCTAACAGCTATAAAAGAGGAAATCAACAGTAACACAATAATAGTGGGGAACTTTAACACCACACTTACAAAAATGGACAGATCATCCAGACAGAAAATTAATAAGGAAACATAAGCTTTAAAGGACACAATAGACCAGATAGATTTAACTGATATTTATAGGACATTCCATCTGAAAATAGATTACACTTTTTTCTCAAGTGCACATGGAACATACTCCAGGATAGATCATATCCTGGATCAAAAATCAAGCCTCAGTAAATTTAAGAAAATGGAAATTACATCAAGCATCTTTTCTCACCACAACACTATGAGATTAGAAATCAATTACAGGGGAAAAAACGTAAAAAACACAAACACATGTAGGCTAAACAATATGTTACTAAATATTCAAGAGATCACTGAAGAAATCAGAGAGGAAATCAAGAAATACCTAGAGATAAATGACAACAAAAACACGATGATCCAAAACCTATGGGATGCAGCAAAAGCAGTTCTAAGAGGAAAGTTTGTAGCAATACAATCCAACCTCAAGAAACAAGAAATGGCTTCCCTGCTGGCACAGTGGTTAAGAATACACCTGCCAATGCAGGGGACGTGGGTTCAAGCCCTGATGTGGGAAGATCCAACATGCCACAGAGTAACTAAGTCCGTGAGCCACAACTCTGAAGCCTGCATTCCAAGAGACTGTGTTCTGCAACAAGGGAAGCCACCAGAAGGAGAAGCCTGTGCACCACAGAAATGAGTAGCCCCCGCTCACTAAAATTAGAGAAAAAGCCCACATGCATCAACGAATACTCAATGCAGCCAAAAAAAAAGATCCACATCAGAAAAAAGAAAAAGAAAAGAAAACAAACAGGAGAAATCTCAAAAAAACAATTGAATCTTGTACCTAAAGAAACTAGAGAATGAAGAACAGACAAAACCCAAAGTTAGTAGAAGGAAAGAAATCATAAAGATCAGAGCAGAAATGAATGAAATAGAAACAATAGCAAAGATCAATAAAACTAAAAGCTGGTTCTTTAAGAAGATAAACAAGATTGATAAACCTTTAGCCAGACTCATCAAGAAAAAAGAGGGAGAGGACTCAAATCAAGAAAATTAGAAATGAAAAAGGTGAAGTTACAACGGACACCACAGAAATACAAAGCATCATAAGAGACTACTACAAGCAACTCTATGCCAATAAAGTGGACAACCTGGAAGAAATGGACAAATTCTTAGAAAAGTATAACCTTCCAAGATTGACCCAGGAATAAATAGAAAATATGAACAGATGAATCACAAGTAATGAAATTGAAACTGTGATTAAAAATCTTCCATAAAACAAAAGTACAGGACCAGATGACTTCACAGGTGAATTCTATCAAACGTTTAGTGAAGAGCTAACACCCATCCTTCTCAAACTCTTCCGAATAATTGCAGAAAAAGGAATACTCCAAAACTCATTTACGAGGCCACCATCACCCTGATACGAAAGCCAGACAAAAATACTACAAAAAAAGAAAATTACAGACCAATATCACTGATGAATATAGATGCAAAAATCCTCAACAAAATACTAGCAAACAGAATCCAGCAACACATTAAAAGGATCGTACACTACGATCAAGTGGGATTTATCCCAGGGATGCAAGGATTCTTCAATATATGCAAATCAATCAGTGTGATAGACTAAAAAATTGAAGAATTAAAAGCCATATGATCATCTCCATAGATGCAGAAAAAGCTTTTGACAAAATTCAACACCAATTTATGATAAAAAAAAAAAAAACTCCTGAAAGTAGGCAGAGAGGGAGCCTACCTCAACATAATAAAGGCCATATATGACAAAACCCACAGAAAACATCATTCTCAATGGTGAAAAACTGAAAGCATTTACTCTAAGATCAGAAACAAGAAAAAGATGTCCATTCTCACCGCTATTATTCAACAAAGTTTTGGATGTCCTAGCCACGGCAATCAGAGAAGAAAAAGAAATAAAAAGAATCCAGATTGGAAAAGAAAAAGTAAAACTGTCACTGTTTGCAGATGACATGATACTATACACAGATAATCCTAAAGATGCCACCAGAAAACTACTAGAGCTAATCAATGAATTTGGTAAAGTTGCAGGATACAAAATTAATGCACAGAAATCTCTTGCATTCCTATACACTAACAATGAAAAATCATAAAGAAAAACTAAGGAAACACTCTCATTTACCATTGCAACAAAAAGAATAAAATACCTAGGAGCAAACCTATCTAAGGAGACAAAAGACCTGTACTCAGAAAACTATATGACACTGATGAAAGAAATCAAAGATGACACAAACAGATGGAGAGATACACCATGTTCTTGGATTGGAAGAATTAATATTGTGAAAATTACTATACTACTCAAAGTAATCTACAGATTCAATGTAATCCATATCAAATTACCAATGGCATTTTTTAAGGAACTAGAACAAAAAATCTTAAAATTTGTGTGGAGACACAAAAGACCCCAAATAGCCAAAGCAGTCTTGAGGGAAAAAAACAGAGCTGGAGGAATCAGACTCACTGACTTCAAACTATATTACAAAGCTACAGTCATCAGGACAATATGGTACTGACACAAAAACAAAAATATAGATCAGTGGACTAGGATAGAAAGCCCAGAGATAAACCCATGCACCTATGGTCAACTAATCTATGACAAATGAGGGAAAGATATACAATGGAGAAAAGACAGTCTCTTCAATAAGAGACTGTCTTTTCCCAGCAAAGTTCTGGGAAAACTGGACAGCTACATGTAAAAGAATGAAATTAGAACACTCCCTAACACCATACACAAAAATAAACTCAAAATGGATTAGAGACCTAAATGTAAGACCAGACACTATAAAACTCTTAGAGGAAAACATAGGAAGAACACTTTTTGACATAAATCACAGCAAGATTTTTTTTTGATCTACTTCCTAGAGTAATGGAAATAAAAACAAAAATTAAAAAATGGGACCTAATGAAACTTAAAAGCTTTTGCGCAGCAAAGGAAACTATAAACAAGATGAAAAGACAACCCTCAGAATGGGTGAAAATATTTGCAAACCAATCAATGAACAAAGGATTAATCTACAAAATATACAAGCAGCTCATGCAGCTCAATATTAAAAAAACAAGCAACCCAATCAAAAAATGGACAGAAGACATAAATAAACATTTCTCCAAAAACATACAGATGGCCAAGAGGCACATGAATAGCTGATCAACATCACTAATTATTAGAGAGATGCAAATCAAAACTACAATGCCATATGACTTCACACCTGTCAGAACAGACATCATCAGAAAATCTACAAATGCTGGAGAGGGTGTGGAGAAAAGGGAACCCTCTTGTACTGTTGTTGGGAATGTAAACTGATACAGCCACTATGGAGAACAGTATGGATTTTCCTTAAAAAAACTAAAACTAGAATTACCATATGACCCAGCAATCCCACCACTGGAAATATACCCAGAGAAAACCATAATTCAAAAAGGCACATGCACCCCAATGTTCACTGAAGCACCATTTACAATAGCCAGGTCATGGAAACAACCTAAATGCCCATCAACATATGAATGGATACAGAAGGTGTGGTACATATACACAATGGAATATCACTCAGCCATAAAAAGGAACGAAATTGGGTCATTTGTAGAGACATGGATGGACCTAGAGACTGTCATACAGAGTGAAGTAAGTCAGAAAGAGAAAAACAAATATGGTATATTAATGCATATATGTGGAATTTAGAAAAATGGTATAGATGAACCAGTTTTCAAGGCAGAAATGGAGACACAGATGTAGAGAACAAATGTATGGACACCAAGGGGGGAAAGTGAAAGGGGGTTGGGTGGAGGTGATGGGATGAATTGGGAGATTGGGATTGACATATATACACTAATATGTGTAAAATGGATAAGTAATAAGAACCTGCTGTATAAAGAAATAAAATATGGTATAAATGCATATATGTGGAATTTAGAAAAATGGTATAGATGAACCAGTTTTCAAGGCAGAAATGGAGACACAGATGTAGAGAACAAATGTATGGACACCAAGGGGGGAAAGTGAAAGGGGGTTGGGTGGAGGTGATGGGATGAATTGGGAGATTGGGATTGACATATATACACTAATATGTGTAAAATGGATAAGTAATAAGAACCTGCTGTATAAAGAAATAAAATAAAGTTCAAAAAATAAAGAAAGAAAGAAGGAATGATAGAGAGAAACAGAGAAGGGAAGGCAAGCTGCCCAGAATGGAATGCTTTACAACAGACTTTCAGTCTTTCATCATAGGTAACCTCTCCTCGATTGTGGGAAAAAGTCAAAATGAATATCCATGAATTCAATCCTCTCCCTCAAAGAAAAGAAAGAACATGTTTCTTGCAGACAAAGGTACTTATATGTCTTTCCCCCCAGATTTTCTGTGTCCAAACTTACTTCAGATAAACGTTTCTTGATTTTTAATGTTTTTATGTGGTTCTATCATTCTTTCCATCTGTCCTTAAATAATTTTTGAGATCCCAGGAAGTGCCAGGCTCACCCCTGCACTGGGCATGTGAACAAATACAATACAACTGGTTGTAAGTGCTCAACTGGGCAAACACACAGCACCTTGGGAATGGAGAGGAGGAGCAGCCTGGATAGCTGCACAAGGTGATTTAGGAAATGTCACTGAGACATCTTGAATGTGTTGACTAAACCAACCAATTTCACAAAATAGTTTTGTCATCTCATCTTCTGTTTTATTTTCCACTCCGTCACTTTAAGCCACTTCAAGAACTACTATGTTTCAGATGCTTTCTCTGAATTTTTATTCCCAATATGGGAACAAGAACTTTTGAAAAGTACAATAAACTTTGTCATATACAAATACTCTTTACATAAAATTCTAATATAAATGACTTACCTCTGTGTATATTTCTACAATGACAATAATAATTTTTATTTAGTTCAACTGAAACATCAGATATCTCAAGTTGAGAAAATAAGAGAGAAAGAGGGAGAGAGAGAAAAAAAGAAAGAAAAAAAGCACTAGAAATGTGAAATAAAAATTGAGGAAAGCAAAATGCATAGCAGTGATAGAGTAGAAATTTTTATATTATAGCCTTGGAATAATTGGAAGAAATTAATCTTGAACCATAGAGTTTCACTCCTACACTTTTTAGATTGGCTGGAGTTAAAATACACATTAGGTTAGGACCTAACACAGCCAGGTTCACATGTTCTAATACATTCAAATGCATTCTGCAATGAAACTTGAGGAAAGCGTTTTGGAAATATGTAAATATATTATTCAAAGGATAAGGTTTCCATTATCACTTAAGAAACCAATCATCTGCAAGTAACAGGGATTGGACCACAATGATTCTAACAAATAAGGGTTTCTTTTCCTCTTAGCACATGAGTATAAGTTGACTGCTGCAGCCTCCGTCATCCAGTCCTTACTCACAGCCAAAGGAGAGAAGCAAAGTGCTGTACTAGCCAACCCATTCCTATTATATTTTCAGAAAAGCAAATGATTCCCCAGAAGTGCCTTCAGCAGTATTCTGTGTAAGTCTGTAGCCAGAAATGGGTCCCACGGCAATCTATAGCTGCAAAGATTTAGGTAAAGAAATATTTCGGCGTCCAGCCTCTATATTGAGAAGTACCAAGGAAGAGTGGGTTGGAGGGAGGCAAATAACAGTATTAGCCACAGTTTTCATGGGTAAAGTTAAGCCATATAACATTAGGGTAAAATTTTGAGAAATATCTGTTCAATCATGACAGCTAAGATATTTAAATAAAGGTTATAAAACATTTTCTATCTGATACATTCAACTTACTGAACACCTCTGGGAATACAGTGGGATCTTAGAGTATGGAACTTATAGGAAGGACCATACACAAGAAAAAAAATTACCCATTTGATGCATCTATATATTATACTAAAACAAAAATTAGGTAGCTTCATGCTAAAATTTCCAAAGAGCGAGGTCCTAAAAAGTTTCTAGAGGAATACAGAAAACAAATGGAATTAATTGTACATAATCAAATAATGTCACTTGTACAAGACTTTCTCTCTGGTCGTTAGACTCTATCTTAATGTAATGGAAGTCTGTAGGTATTAAGTTTAAGCCTTATAAGATAAACTTATTCTTGTGTTGCATTCAAATTTAACTTAGAACACAATGTTTTAATTGTAAGAGGAATGACTGGCTTTTAGCAATATACATTGAAAACACTGATGAGTTGACAGGTGACTAAGCTGTCCCATTGCCTCTCTGCTGCTCTTCCTGAAAACCATGACCACACACAGCTTTCCCCCATGAAAGTGAAGCTCCCTCCAGGAGGCTCCAGGAAGTTTTCCCCATGATGCTCTTCAGACCAGCCTTAAATGACAAGATGCATGCTCAGGTCTATGCAGTTGCCATCACACCTGCTAGAATCTGCAGCCAGAACTATTGTCCTTCTCTAACTGAATGGGGCTGACTGACCACAGCAACTCAACAGATGCCTAGATGATGCTAACCCATTTCCCTCCATCATCAGGATTTGCATACTTTGTATCTGTGAGAACTATAACATTTACCCTTCCCTGGACAAGGGACCCCCATTTTCTTTCCTTCTCCACCTCAAGGGAAGTTGAGAGCAACATTAAAGCTTTCTTTTGTTTACTCAATAATGCCCCAACTTGTTTAGAGACATGCTTCTCATATTTTATGTGGATATGGATGGATTTTTTGTTTACTTGTTTCAAATCCACCTTGGACTGATACATAGTCTTACTAAACATGACTAAACACAGGACATGATAGGAACTCATCAACATCCAAACTAGTGTACATACTACTCAAAAAGACAAGCCCACTGGTCATGCACTTTGATGTCACAGCAACATTGGATCACTGTGACAGTTTCTAAGTAACCTTAATTTCTGTATTCATCTCAT
The DNA here is from genome assembly GCF_000442215.2 of Lipotes vexillifer. Lineage (NCBI taxonomy): Eukaryota > Metazoa > Chordata > Mammalia > Artiodactyla > Lipotidae > Lipotes > Lipotes vexillifer. Next base: position 2,020,742 of record NW_006783631.1, read on the forward strand.
GGGAATGAAAAGTTTACTCAATGGTCCTTGGACACATGTAGAGTAGCACTGGTTTAGATAAAAGGCACCTGCTCTTACTTTCTCTTTGGAACTAACATTTAGTGTTTAACTACCTAACAGTATCAAGATTATTGACATTCTCTTAATTTTGTCTGTGGAATCCATTCTTTCATTTTATGAACACTAAAATATTTATGAAGCTTTTCCTCCTAAAATTCCTAAGTTTTCCACCTTCTAATTCTCTTACTCAAGTGTAACCCTTGATGGTGGCAAAAGCATCATCTATTTCTACCTCACAGAGAATATTCTGGAATCATGATTAACCACCAATCTGCTGGGACTCCCTACTAGCTAAATGCATCCAAAGGGGAAAAGAATTCTTACATTAGACAATGTGTTGATACAAGCCAAAGGCTGATTGAACATTATGGGTGTATGAATCAATTCATACAGTTGTAAAAAGTATTCTGATTCATGTTCTGTGGATAATTTGCAATTGAAAATCCATTAATAGCATAATTGGAGATAAGTAATACTAAGATGTACTGACGAAGTATGTCAAAATAAGTATGTGAAATGCATTCTAAAAGTGAGGTAAGATACTCCCCATAAGCTGTCCAATTTTTTCTCCCCTCTACTAAAAAATAATTGAAAATGATTTAGATTGTTCTGAGACAAATCTGTTGACAGGGACACTAATAAGATGAGTGAAAGTAGAGAGAGAAGTATTTGGCAAAACAACAGGAGCTTAAAAAATGTGAATTTGCAGGCTGCAAACAAATATCCAAAACATTTCAGAGGTGATTTCAACTGGGACTCAAAAATTAGTAGAAACATAATGAAATGCTGATGTTTCAAAAACAAGCCAAGCAAGAGAAATGGACAAGAATAACAGTGTCACATTACCAGAATTAGAATTCATTCAAAAGATACTGAGCTAAATTTTGTTTTTCTTCCAAAGTGCCTTATATAATTAGAATGAGGGTATGTTTTCCATGTCTGCAAGCATGATTGTTCTCTAGTGATCCAATCCAAGGAAAAAAAGATGCTGGTTAAAACTGAAATATTGTGCATTAGGGAAGTGACATTCATACTGCTATTTTCATTTCAATTCATTCTGTAAGACCTACCATTCTGTGGATCTGATTTTCACACCATAATATGAATATTCAAAATGCTACTTTACATATCACATATGGTTTGGATATGAGTGATTTCTCCCTAGACAGGAAGAATTTCTCTCAAACAAATCTATGCATGTTCTTTTAGATATTTTTATTTAAAAATAAAGTCTAGAAAGAATTTTTTTAAGTAACCCAAGAAAAATATTTGAACTATATGTAAACAACATTTCTTCACTCAGATTTATAAAAAAGCCAACTTAAATTTTTCCCAAACTTTGGACACTAATTCACTTAAAATCCAAAATCATTAAAAGAAAAATAAAGCTCAGATGTTGACATTAAGATTTGGAGATAAAAACACAGAAATGAACATAAAAGTGAAAATGACAAAAGCCATTAATACAAATCCTATGGGCAGGATATAATATGTTATTGAAATAATGCTAAATATTCAGTTAATTAACTGGTATGCTCAGAGCAAGAGAGAGTCTAGTTAACTTAAATTTTCTAGATAGTTGAAACTTTCCTTAAAATTTTTTTCCATTTTTTTGTGCTCACCTCTTAAAGTACCTTGAAATCATAACTTAATATTAACTCAAATTGTACAGAGATAGAAAAGTAAAACATTTGGGTTGAGCATGATGCTTTTCCACAGGGTCATACCTGAGTATGTTTAAATCTATCACATTACACAGTATGAATTTTCCAGTAAGGTCAGGTAGGAAAACCTACCACTTACTTGGTGCTTATGATGTACTTGGTTACCCTGACAGGTGCTTTCATACTTTAATTCATTTATAATCCCAGATAATCTTTGAGAGATAAATTATTCCCATTTTACAAATAAGAAAGTCAAAGCTCAGAGAGGTTAATGAACTTTCCCCAAAATCACACAGTGAGTAATAGGCAAAATTGAGATTCTAACGCAGGCCTGTCTGACTCCAAATCCATGCTCTTTCCATCATGCCACTGTAACCAAGGTTCTACACATAGTTCTACCATGATTGGGCTGTAACACCTGAGACCATATTTTTCACCTCTATTGGCCTTAGTTTATGAATCTCTAAAATTAGAGGTTTCCTATTTGTGGCAGAAACTACTAGCTGTCCCCAATTCTTTTATTGTATTAGGACTCCAATTTTCAGCTAGGCACGTGGCATAAATGTTATATTTCCCATGTTACCTTTCACCTAGGCATGGCCATGTGACTAAAACAAATGACTAATCACCAATGTGATGTGAGCAGAAATGATAAGTACAACTTCTGGTCACATTCTTAAAGGAGCTGGCCATGCCCTTATTGGTCACTTTACTCCTTCTTGAGAGCTGGAATGCAGAGATGATGGCAAGAAATGTTGGACATTATGGACAAGCACAACATTCTAGATTTGGTAGAACAGGAAAAGAGGAGACACCTGGGTTCCTGAGGGCATAGAATGCCAAAGCTCTCCATGTTGCTTACCTGGAGAACAACATGTGAGGGAGAAATGTCTCTGTCTTGTTTAAGCTATTGTTTTGCCTCTTTATTACATCTGACTCTAATCCTAACTAGGACTGGTCTCCTCCAACTCTAGATCCTATAATTGCAATTTTTCATAGCAGTTTTTTTATGAACAGGAAATATAGTATGTTTGATAATTGAATAAGTGAATAAGTGAGCAAAAATTACTCTTGTTGGGTGTGGAGGTCATTTGATTCTTCCCCTAAAAGTGGTAAATAGAAATAAAATTTTGTGGTTTACTTTCATTTAACCAAGATTTTTCTTTACTATTTTACACAAATTTCTGCAAAGAAAGAATGATCAATTTTCTCTTGTCTGTAAAGGGAGCTTTTTATAATGATTAAGTAATCTAATTACCAAACACTTTCTTATGGGTCATTTATTGAAAACCTCAGAAAGGGCAAGGATTTTAGATATGATCAGTCATATTGGAACAAGAACTAGGATAAACATGTAAATCAAAAATTTTAAGCTACATCTGATGTTTTTATTCCAAATATATTGTATCTAAGTACAAAAATCCCTGCTCTAGTTATTCCATATATGTGAATTTAAGACATACACAAACACACATACCATGAGGAAATAAAACGTTTCATAACCAGAACTCCAAAGCAAGACTTAAGGATCTAACTGGAAAGCAAAGCAAATCAATCTTTTGTAAGGGAGCTGAGAAAACAAGGAGAACAGGATGCAGTAGGGGGAGGATGGTTAAATTACAAGTGCAGCACAGCATTTGATTTGACCAACATGAGATTTGGAACAGTTGTATGATTGCAACTGAGTTCTCGAAGACAGAAGATTGAACTGGAAATCATGCTAAGAAGAAATGATTGTCTTCCCTCTGTTGGCAGAAGAAACTCCAGGAGGGAATAAATTTCCCACAAAGCATAACTTGAACAAAACCATCAGTCAAGGTAAATGCAGAGAAAAATCCAAACTCAAGAGCTCTATTTAAGCAGACTGGCTCTGCTGTCTTGTTTGGTTATAAGCTACAGCTCCAAGAATTGAGGAAGTATTTTGTATTAACAGCCCACTTCTCTGTAAGGGAGCTAAACCCTCACATTTTTGTAATGCCATTGTCAAGATGATTATTCATTCATTAATTCAATAAGTATTTACTGAGTAACTACCCTATGCTATGTGCTGCTCCGGAAGGTGGAGATACAATAGGAAGCAGAACAGTCATGATCACTGTTCTCGTGAAACTTACATTATTGGGAAGGACAGATAATAAACAAATAAGGAATATGTCAGGTGCCAATAAGTACGATGAAAAAAATTTAGCAGAGAAAAAAATAAGAACATATTGTAAAGGCACAGTGGGGTTTCATATAAGGTGGTAAGAGAAGGCCTAACTAAAAGACAAAATTGAAGCAATAACTGCATAGAGATATTTGGGGTAATGATGCATTGGGAAGAGGAAAGACATAGTTCCAAGGCCCTAAAGCTGTAGCACGCCTGCTGTGTTCAAAGAACAGCAAGATGGCTAGAGCACATGGAGCTGAGTGAAGAAGGTGGAGAAGGAGGAGAGGTAAGAAGTGAAGCCAGATAATTAAGGATGTTGAAGGCTCAGGGTAAGGAATTGGACACCACTCTGATAGGAAAAAATTGGATGGCTTTGAACAGAGAAAAAAAATGATCCCCTTTATTTTCCAGGAGGACTCCTCTGGCTATTGAGTGGAAAATAAAGTAGATGAACAATGGTGGAAACAAGACCAGTTAGGAGCTACAACCACAAGCCAGGTGGGAGGTGACAACAAATGAAATGGTGGAAATAGGAGTCGATGAGGTGAGCATGGCTGGATTCTCAACAGATTTCCTAAATAAAGCTAACTCTATATTGCATTATGACAGAAAGAAAACTACAAAGTTCTTTCTTGGTCTGAGTACCCAGTAGGTACAAAGTTGCTGTATATTGAGATAGGGAAGTTGGTGAGGGAATCATATGTTCAGGTTTAGATTTGTTATGTTTGAGATAGTTACTGGACACTTGGTAGAGAAATAAAGTAGGTAACCAAATGTGCAATTTGGGAATTTAGAGGAAAGATTAGGTCTAGAGAGATAACTTAGGGAATGAGGATTTTATATCTAGTGGATGAGAACACCTGGGAAGCTAGTACAGATCGAGAAAAGAAGTAGCTTGAAGACGTGAGTTTGAGAGGTCATAATAATGATGAATGGGCAGAGACTTCTAGTTGCCTTTCCAATACCATTTTACTATCCTTCCTAATAAAAGAACCTTGATGTTATTGAAAAGCTACAATGTGGGCTTCCCTTGTGGTGCAGTGGTTAAGAATCTGCCTGCCAATGCAGGGGACACGGTTTCAAGCCCTGTTCTAAGAAGATCCTACATGCTGCGGAGCAGCTAAGCTCGTGCACCACAACTACTGAGCCTGAGCTCTAGAGCCCGTGAGCCATAACTACTGAGCCAACGCACCACAGATACTGAAGTCTGCTTGCCTAGAGCCCATACTCCGCAACAAGAGAAGCCACTGCAATGAGAAGCCCTCACATCGCAACAAAGAGTAGCCCCCGCTCGACGCAAGTAAAGAAAGCCCGTGCACAGCAACGAAGACCCAACGCAGCCAAAAATAAATTTTAAAAAAAAGCTTCAATGTTCCAAGCTTAAAAAAAAAACAAAACAAAAACCTACATTTCCTAGAATTTCCTTGCAGAAAAGTAGAGTGTATTAAGGTAACCTTGCAAAGGATGTTGACTCAGCTTGAAAGTGTGCCCTTTTATACTTCCTCTTTCCTTTTCTTTCTGCCTAGAAGTGTTTATGATGACCAGCACTGCAATAGCCATTTTAATTCCATGAGGAAACATGGAGAAGAGAAGCCATGTGCTAGGGAAAATGGGGCAGATAGAAGGAGGCTGGGACACTGATGACACATGAGCCACCTTACCAGCCTGGACTGTCCACCTGTGGCACTCAAGTCACATGAGAGAGAAACACATACCTTGTTTAAGCCACTATTTTTCTGAAATCTCTTAGCAGCCAAACATAAACTCTAACTGATGCAAGGATGGACCAGCAAAGGAGCTTGAGAATTGGCCAAGTGTAGCAGAATAGAAAAAGAGTGGGTCCTAGAGGCTTAGTGTTTTCAAGAGGGAAACTGGGTCAGATCCTGTTAATAGGCTGAGTAAAAGGAGGACCAAGAAATGACCACTTGATTTTGTGACACAGAGGCCATTAGTGAGCTTGACAAGAATGACCTTGTTGAGAAATGATAGCAAAAGTCTGAATAGAGTAGGTTTAAGAAAAAAATAAGACTGGAGGAAGTGGGCATAGATAACTCTTGGGATTGGCCATCATGGAAGGAAAAAAGTGGGGTATTACGTGGAGGAGGTATGTGGGATTCAGAGAAGGTTAATTTTAAGATTACAGAGTTTTAGATGATGATAGGAATGCTATGGTAGAAAGTGAGAAGAGGTGATGCAGGAAAGGAGCAAGGACAACCAGTGGAGTGGTGTCCTTGATGAGGTGATAAGGGTGGATTCATAGTCCAAGCCCATGCTTGGTGATGAGGCTCATTCTCCCTTCTCCCTCTCTTTCAGTTGCTTACTTTTTATACCTCTGATATACAAGCTAAGCATATGCTCATCACTATCTTTTCAGGACATCCATTGTGCCAACAATTACACCCTAGATCCACAAAGTTTAGCAGACAAAGTGAGACAGAGAAAAATATTAGGAGTCTGAAGTCAGACAGACCCAGGTTTGAATCCATGCTCTGTGTCCTGAGATGAGTTCTTAACCTCCCCAAGCTTTCTCTTCTTTATAACTCTGACGTTGGAGCTGCTGAGAGAAAGAAATGATACATGTGCAAAAGCATATGGTATGTTGTCCTGCAAGGTTAACTATTACAATTATCAATTACTCTCCTTCACATGCATTTTTAACTACGTGCCTTCTAGTCACAGTGTGTAGTGAGGCAGGAGGAAAAGTGGGAAAGAGCATTACTGTCTATGAACAAGTGATGTTCCCATGTACCAAAGAGAGTTTTTTATGGCTTCATGATATTTTCAAGTGATCTGGTCAGATAAAAAGAAAACTTTGGCTCTTTCCCTATTCAATTTTAGAGAAAACTAGAGCGAGGACTTTGCCCTTTTAAATGTTTCATTAAGCAAGATAAGTGCCTGCCCTACACAACCTCTGTAATAACTGCCATGGCGCTTGTGATGGGAGAAGATCCCACCCTACCTGAGCACAGTTGAATCTATGTTCTTTCCCAGGGCAAAGACCCACCTGATACATTCATCACCCAAACCTGTGGCAAGTGATTTTCTCTGCCTTTATCTTGTTACCTCCCAGCCCTGCACCACCATATGGTCTATTACATGAAAATTATTTACAGATTTTCTGCCATGGGTAAAAAATATTTTTTCCACTAGATACAGCAAAGTCCCTGTAACTTTCTCCCAAGAGAATGAGCCTAGAATTGTAAGTGACTCAGTGGGGTAGGTAGAGGAGAAAGCCATTATGCTGATGGGTCTATAATTCGCAGTTTCTATTGGCATAAAGAAAAATATAGTCAGTTTGCTATTTTTCCTAGACAAAATGGAGGTCAGAGGACTGCATTCAGAAATAATCTTAGACATTAGAGGCCTTGCACATGTGATCTCTTTCTGGAATGCCCTCTCTTACCTATTCACCTAGGTATGTTCAACTCTTGCTACAATACTGTGTCACCTGCTCCAAGTAATGAAGATGTCACCTGTACTCTCTCACTTGGCCAAGTGAAGAGTCTCCCTGTGATTTCCAAAGCTCCCAGGGCTTATCACTATCAAAGCATTTATCACAATGCATTAAAATTTTGCATTTACTTGTCTATTTCACACACACACATACCATATTTCCCTGTTGGTTATTTTAATTGCTGAAATTTCAATGCTTAGCACACAGTAAATATTCAGTAAATAGTTGGTGAATTAATCTAAAATTCACTAAAGTTTCTTTTAAAGAAGAAGCTTAAAATGACATTGTCAACGTCCAAGAATTTTCTCAATTGTTAAATACATTTGAAATAAGTATACTTTATAAAACACACACACACACACACACACACACACACACACACACACACCAAAATACACTAAAATGGTACAGTGTCTCTGGGAGATAGAGTTATTTCCTTTATTTCTTTGATTTTTGTTGAATTTACCTAAAGTTAAACAATAAATATATTACTTTCAATTTTTTTCAATAATAATACATTTAAGGTATTTTGTTCTATTTAATGATGATGACAAGCTACTAACTGACTGACCACTAGTAGGATACCTGCTTGGAGACATATTTTCTAGTAACTGTATGGTTTTTTCCAATTTTGTCAACCTTTTGGAGACTCTGTTTCATTCATAAAATATGTGGTTAAATAGATTGTTGTGTGGATTAAATAAAACCACATATATATAAAATGACTTTTGTAGTACTTGATACATAATAGGTGTGCAATTAAAAAAGGTGGTGTGTTGGACATACTGCTTTTAGAAATGAAGTTTATAGTCAGGAAACAAAAATTTCTCTTTAGTAAAAATAGAAAAACCACTGTTGTAAACCACCATGATAACTTTAATTTCTCAGTGGAATATGAGGCAACTTTTGCTTCACAGGTATCTGCACTCACTATCATCAGCTACCTGAGTCCCTGTTCATCTCCCCCATTCTCCATCCCTGCCAGAGCCTGGGAACTATACCAGCAGCCATCCCAGGCCTCTGTGGCTGTATGAGCTCAATACATCAGCCTAAACTCCCACAACTGACACCTAAAATTATGCAGGCTGTCACGGATAGACACTCTGGTTGTGTACTTGCATGCCACCAGCCTTATGCCTACCAGCAACCTCTACTTCTGTGTGCTCATAGCAAGACCCAGTAGCCACAGGAGTGCATGCTGATAGCCAGGGTCCCCACAGCTGCCAGTGTCCTGCTATTGACCCTGGCCTTGCTACATTCTCTGGCCACCACCACTACATGTGTGTTTGCAACCAGCCCTGCTATGACATGTGCATCTGCAGCTGGTCCCTGTAGCCAAGTGTACACGCACCACTGGCTCTGACTACTACCGCTGCTTTTCCTTGACCTACCTTGCAAGAAATGCTGAAAGGACTTTTTTTTTTTTTTGCAATACGCGGGCCTCTCACTGTTGCGGCCACTCCTTTTTCAGAGCACAGGCTCCGGAGACAAAGGTCCAGTGGCCATGGCTCACAGGCCCAGCTGCTCTGCGGCATGTGGGATCCTCCCGGACCAGGGCACGAACCCACATCCCCTGCATCGGCAAGCGGACTCTCAACCACTGCGCCACCAGGGAAGCCCTGAAAGGACTTTTTCAAGCTGAAAGACAGCTAACTATTAATATAAAATCTTATAAATAAACAACACACTGGTAAAGGCAAGTACATAGTCAAATTCAGAATACTCTAATACTGTAATATAGAGGTATGTTAATCATTTAACACTAGTATAAAAGTTGAAGGACAAAAGTATTAAAGATAGCTATAACTACAAAACTTTGCTAAAATATATACAATATAAAAAGATGCAAAGAATGACTACAAAAACATAAATATTGATGACTTTTAAATATAAAAGTGTAGTGTATGTGATTAAAGTTAAGTTATCAGCTTAAAATAGACTGTTATATCTATAAGATGTTTCAAGTAGGCCTCATAGTAAAAAACAAAAAGCTAAACAAAATAGACAACAATACATACACAAGGGACTTCCCGGTGGTTCAGTGGTTAAGACTCCATGCTCCCAATGCAGGGGGCCCAGTTTTTATCCCTGATCAGGGAACTAGATCACGCATGCCACAGCTAAGAGCCCACACGCTGCAACTAGACCCAGTGCAGCCAAATAAATAAATAAAAACAATACATACACAAAACAAAATAGACAATAATAAATACACAAAAGATAAAGAGAAGGCAATCAAAGTATACCACAATGGAAAATCATCAACTCACAGAGGAAAACTGCAAGAGAAGAAAAAAAAGAACTACAAAACAACCAGAAAAGTGATTTAACAAAATGGCAAGTCCTTTACTATAAATAACTACTTGAAATGTAAATGGATTAAAGGTTCCAATCAAAAGGCATAGAGTGGCTAAATGGATTTCTTTTAAAGACACAGTTATATTGAAAAAGAATGTGTGTGTGTGTGTAAATCAAATATACTTAAATAAAAAAATAAAATTATGAAAAAAGGACACAATTATTTACTGCTTACAAGAGACTCACTCCAGCTTCAAAGACATATGCAGGCTCAAAGTGATGAGGCAAACAAAGATATGCCACACAAGTGTAAATTAAAAGAGAAGAAGAGTAGCTATACTTATGCCAGAAAAAAATATATTTTAAGTCAGAAACTGTAACAAGAGACAGAGGAGGTCATTATATAATGATAAAGGGATCAATTCCTCAAGAGGATATAACAGCTATAATTATATGCACTCAACATTGCAACAGCTAAACATAATAAGCAAATACTAACAGATCTGAAGGGAGAAATTGACAACAATACAATAAAAATAGAGAAACTCAATACCTCACTTTCAACAATCGATAAATCATGCAGATAGAAAATCAGTAAGGAAATATTGGACTTGAACTATGTTTTAGCCCAAATGAACCTAACAGACATACACGAAATATTCCATCCAAAAGCAACAGAGTACATCCTTCTCAAGCACACATGGAACATTCTCCAGGATAAATCATATGTTAGTTCATAAAATGAGTCTCAGCAAAATTTAAAAGACTGAAATTATAACAAGTATTTTTTTCAGAACAAAATAGTTTGAAACCAGAAATCAATAATAGAAAGAAAACTCACAAATACATGGAAATTAAACAACACACTCCTGAACAACAATGGGTCAAAAAAGAAATTAAAAAAAAGAAAGTAAAGAATATATTGAAACAAACACAAATGGAAACACTACATACCAAAACTTAAATTTTGGAAAGCAGTACTCAGAGGGAAGGTCATAGTAATGAATGCCTACATTAAGAAAAAAGAAAAATCTCAAATAAACAGCCTAACCTTACACATTAAAGAATTAGAAAAACAAGAACTAAGCCCAAAGTTAGCAAAAGGAAGGACATAAAAAAAATCAGAGCAGAAATAAACGAAATGGAGATCATAAAAACAATAGAAAAGATCAAGAAATTAAGAGTTTTTTTTGAAAAGATAAACAAATTGACAAATTGCTAGCTAGACTTAACAAGAAAAAGAAGAAATAACTCAAATAAGATTATAAATTAAAGAGGAAACATTACAATTGATACCACAGACATACAAACAAATTAGACAACTTAGAAGAAATGAATAAATTCTTAGAAATATACAACCTATCAAATCTGATTTATGAAGAAATAGAAGATCTGAGCAGAACAAGAACAAGTAAGGATTTTGAATCAGTAATCAAAAGCCTCCCAACAAAGAAAAGCCCAGGACAAGATGGCTTCACTTGAGAATTCTACCAAACATTAAAAGAGTTAATGCCAATTCTCCTCAAACTCTTCTAGAAAACTAAAGAGGAAGCAACACTCCCAAACTCATTTTACAAAGTTACCATTACCCTGACACTAAAGCCAGATAAGGACTCTAGAGAAATGAAAACTACGGCCAGTATCCCTGATGAACATGGATGCAAAAATTCTAAACAAGATACTAGAAACTGAATTCATCAGCACATTAAAAGAATTATACACTATGATCAAATGTGATTTATCCCTGAGATACAAGGATGGTTCAATATATGCAAATCAATAAATGTGATAAAACATGTTAACAAAATGTAAGACAAAAAATCATACAATCCTCTCCACAGATGCAAAATTCAACATCATTTCTTGATTAAAAAAAAATTTTCAACAGATTGAGTATAGAAGGAACATACCTCAACATAATAAGTGCCACATATGACAAACTCACAGTTTACAACATATTCAAGGGTGAAAGGTTGAAAACTTTCTCTCTAAGAATGAGAACAATACAAGTGTGCCCACTCTTACCATTCCCATTCAACATAGTACTGGAAGTCCTAGTTAGAGTAATTAGACAAGAAAAATAAATAAAAGACAGCTAATATGGAAAGGAAGAAGTAAAATTGTCTCTGTTTGCTGATGACATGACCTTATACATAGAAAATCCCAAAGATTCCACACACAAAAATAATTTAGATGTAATAAATGAATTCTGTAAAGTTTCAGGATAAGAAAACAACATACAAAAATAAGTTACATTTCTGTACACTAAATGAACTATCTGAAAAAGAAAGAAAACAATCCCATTAAGAATAATAATAAAAACAATAAAATAAACAATAAAATACTTAACAAATTTAACCAAGGAAGTGGAAGATCTATATACTGAAAACTATAACATTGATGAAAGAAACTGAAGAAGACACCACTAAATGGAAATATATCTCATGTTATGGATCAGGAGAGTTAATATTGTTAAATTATTCATACTACCTAAAGCTACCTACAGATTCAAATCAATCTTTATCAAGATTCCAATGGAATTTTTCACAGAAATGGACAAAGTCATCCTAAAAACAATCTTGAGAAAGAACAAAGCTGAAGGCATTACACTTCCTGATTTCAAACTATATTAAAAACCTACAGTAATTAAAACAATATAGTACTTGCATAAAAAGAGGCACAGAACAATGGACCAGAACTGAGAGTCTGGAAATAAAACCTGGCATATATGGTCAACTAATATTTACCAAGGGAGCCAATAATACTCAATGAGGAAAGGAGAGTCTCTTCAACAAATGGTGTTGGGAAAACTAGATATCCACATGCAAAAGAATGAATTTGGACCTCTTTATCACACCACTCACAAAAATTAACTCAAAATTGATCAGTGACATAAACATAAGACATGAAATTGTAAAATTTCTAATAGAAAACACAAGGAAAAATACCCATGATCTTGGTCTTGGCAATGAGTATTTTGAATATGACACCAAAAGCACAAGTAACAAAAGCAAAGAAAAATCAGTGGGACTACATTAAATGAAAAAGCTTCTGCACAGCAAAAGAAACAATCAACCAAATGAAAAGGCATCCTACAGAATGAGAGAAAATAATTTTTTTTCATTTTTATTTTATTATGGGGTATATTTGATTAACGATGTTGCGTTAGTTTCAGGTGTACAGCAAAGTGATTCTGTTATACATATACAAGTATCTATTCTTTTGGAATGGGAGAAAATATTTGCAAACCATGTATCTGATAAGGTGTTAATATCCAAAATGTATAAGAAACTCATAAACTCAATAGCAAAAAACCAATAATAATTCAATTTTTAAAATGGAGAGGATTTGCATATACATTTTTCCAAAGAAGAAAAAAGGATCCAGTGAATACATGAAATGGTGCTCAACATTGTTTACCATTAGGGAAATGCAAATCAAAGCCACAATGAGATATCTCACATTTTTTAGACTGGTTATTATCAAAAAGACAGGGATGCACCAGGAAACCCTGGTGCAAAATGATGGGAATTTAAATTGGTACAGCTACAATGGAAAAAAGTATGGAGATTCCTTCAAAATTTAAAAATAGAACTACCATATGAACCAGAAATTTCACTTCTGAGTATATATCTGAAGATGAAATCACTATCTTGAAGCGGTATCTGCACTCCCATGTTCACTGTAACATTATTCACAGTAGCAAAGACATGGAAACAACCTAATACATGTCCATTATTGATTAATAAAGAATATATATACATGCAATGGAATATTATTCAGCCATAAAAAGGAGGAAACCCTGCTATTTGTGACAACATGGATGGGTCAGAATTGGCCCACATACTGCCAGTTTTCAATGTCCAATTTAATTTCTATCTAGTTGGAGAGATTTAGGTGAAACTAAACATCCTAACTAAGAGCAAACTGGACAAGACTGACTGAAAATGTTCTCTCCCAGGTAGTTTCCCTGCCTCCTTGGTCAACTGCCATTCACTCCACTTTCTGAGACTTCCTTGGATCCTACACAGAGATGCGGCAGCAAGAGCTGTGTGCTCTGTTTTAGGAAGGGACTGAGGCATTCACTGTAGCAAATCTTCCTGGTAGCCATAGGAATCCACAATGCTTTGGGAATGTCATCCTTCATAGTTAAGCAAGGGTTTTCAATAATAGTTATACTTTGGCATCACCTGAAGAGCTTTTAAAAAATTACTATTGCCCCAGGCTCCTTCAGGACCAGTTTAATTAGAATATCTGAGAATAAGGACCACAGGGTCCAGGAGTTTGATAAAGCTCGACAGCTAATTCTAATGTGCAGCCATGGTTGAGAACTCTTCTATCAAAGCTTCGCAGTACTAGAAATTCCCCCGTTGAAATGCAAAAATTTTGAGCAAAAGTGAAAAGTAAAACAATTACCAGTCATCAACATCTCTAGAATGAATTAATTTATGAGATGATTTCAAATGTTGAGGCACTGTCCATGAAAGACTAGGAGTGAGAAGATGGGGGTATACAAGAGAGAGGTGCAGTGCTGGTATCAGGGAGCAGTATGAAGTTTTCATAGGAACATTAGTGTCTAAGCTCACACTTGAAGTTAGCTCACCTACAAGTCAGAAAGCACTGTTTCCCAGGATAAAGGAAGAATTTACCTGCTCATCAACTTTCAACCACACAGAGGTCTGGAATCAAAAGTCAACACCATTGTATAGAAACCCATGCTGGTGAGGTGGGGAGGAGACACTAGCTTCTAATGCAGTACAAACAGATACAAAGGAGACCCAAACATCTGCTTCAGAACAAAGAAAACATTGCCTTACAGGCAATGACACCTCCAATTCAGCTCGATGCAAAGTGAAAAGGACTGAGAGTTGACACTTGGATTCCAGCCCCCTTCACTTTACCAGTAACTGGATGCCCTTAGGCTAGCCATTTAATTTTTCTTGTCCTTATTGTCCTTGTTAGAAGAGGAGCTGTCTTGTGATCTCAGAGGCATCTTCTGGTTCTGGCATTCTGTTGTTCTCTGGAAGGTAAGTCATGCTCAAGGGAAATGCATCAGTGTGTTCACCCCCTCATCACACCCTTCCTCTGACTGCCCATTCGGTTGCATAGCTCTGGGCCATCAAGCCAGTCCTTCAGTTTCATCCTTCCAGCTGAAAACCCTAACTCCTGAGACATCACTATTATGTCCTTTCACCTCCCTTTTGTCAGAGGTTTCATTTCAGGTGACTTTCACTGTGAAATAGTGATTGAAAAAATCAACAAAGAAGGAGCCAGGCCTTCCAGAAACACAACAGATATGAATATTAGCCAGAGCAAGAGAAGTCCTGTTTGCAAAGATGTTCTTGACTGAGACTTCTCCAGCTTTCATAAAATAAGCAAAATGTATCCCAGATTTTTCACCTACCCCATTCGGTTTTGTTGCTGCACTCAAATTGTCTGATACCTCCTACCTGTGGAGATCCAATGGGGGACCTCGGCAGTATAGACCTCATATGAGGAAGGGTGGACAAGGTGGCGGGCAGACAGATCTGTCACCCACAGCTGGGTGGAGACCAGCAGACCACTGCAAGATTATTTCAAAGGACAGTGTGATAGTTAGAAGTAGGGAAGGAAAACCAAATAGCCAAATGACTGTCAAAGTGAGGAGAGTCTCATTTTGGGTATCAGAAGTTGATGAACTGAGTGGAGGAATTGGGGACCCAGGATGAAGAGGGCAGGAGCCTATCGGTACCATAGAGAAGCAGGAGGGTGCTGTGGGAAAACACAGATGCAGACAGTTAAGCTCTGAAGTGCCCAAAGTGGTTTGCAAGGTGGGTAGGTCACAGCCAACTAAGAGTCCCAGATGAAACAGACACAAACAACCAGCCCTTCTCAATAAAAACAAGGAAAACTTTTTCTTTCCTTAAAATCTTTATTAAATCAAATGAAGCCAGAGTCCTGTGGCTGTGATTTATTGCACTGGGAAAAGCCAGAACAACCAAATGACACATTTTCTTTTTCTCCTGGCAAGTAATTAACCTCTGTATTGCTAACGGGCCTGTCAGCAGCCCTGTCAAGGAGAAAGAAAACTCACCTACTTAGAAGTGCCAGGCTTTTTGCATTACTCACTTTCTCCTTTGCCCTTAAAGACATAGTCCTTTTTTGCTGGTTAACTGTCTCTGTGTAAGTAAGACAGGAAAAGAAGGACTGGCAGTGGCAGCATGGCTGTCACTGACCACAAGACTGGAAATGCTGTGCTGGAGGAAAATGAAAGGGCACATTGCCCCACCATGTGCAAATTCTGCATAATAATCACTGATAATACTTGCCATAATTCACCTCTGTTAATCCTTGCAGCTGCACTGAAAGTTTAGCTCCAGCTTACAAGGGGAAAATAAAACAGAAGTTTGCAGAGATTAATTCACCCAAGGCCAGGCTGATACTAGGGGGTCAGGATTTGAACCCAGGTCTGCCTGCCTTGCCAGGCCATTCTGGTTCCATAGCATGGTGCCTGAAAGCAAATGAAGGTTAGGTGGCTCTAATACCATGCCTGGAATGGAGCAGATGCTTCATTGATGTTAGCTGTCTCCTTCCCTCTCTTCTCAGTGATGACAGTTGCTCAAATATCATATATATAAAGATTGAATATATCTGTGATGGTCAATTTTGCCCCCCTGGAGATATCTGGCAATGTCTGGAGACTTTTTTAGCCTTCACATCTAGGATGGGGGAATTCAACTGTCATCTAGTGGGTAGAGGCTCAGTATGCCACAGTACACGATATGCCACGGCACACAGTACACAGTACACAGCACACAGCACACAGGACACAGTACACAGTACACAGTACACAGTACATAGGACACAGCACACAATACACGGGACACAGCTCACAGGACAGAGTACACAGTACACAGCACAGAGTACACAGTACACAGGACAAAGTACATGGGACACAGTACACAGGACACAGCACACAGTACACAGGACACAGGACACAGCACACAGTGCACAGTACACAGCGCACAGTACACAAGACACAGTACACAGCACACAGTACACGGGACACAGTACACAGCACACAGTATGCAGTACACAGGACACAGTACACAGCACAGTACATGGGACAGAGTACACAGGACAGTCCCTCCCACAACAAATACATATATGATGCAAAATGCCAATAGTGCTAAGGATGAGAAACACTGGAATAAATAAAGTAAATGCATGGCAGTATAAAACAAAATAAAAGAGTATTCATACTCTTCCTCTTTTATTCCCTGATGCAGACGTTCCTCTCACTGTCTAAATGAAAGCAAACTCCCAGACAGAGCCAGTGGCTAGTGCCGGGTTGGAGCACATGGATTTCCACTGAGTCCATGGAGCTTGCGTAGGCTAACCATATCTCTTGAGCCCTTTCCCTCTCCAGATACTAGGTTTCTACTGAGTTACTCAATTCTCCCAACCACTGCTCCCAAAGCCCTCCCTTGATAGGTTAAAAAAAAACAGACCCATTGTGCCAGGGTTCTGGATTCACATATGTGATATTTGGAAGGCAAAGGGGAGGCAGACATTTTCTTCTGGCTGCAGGGTCATAGAGACTGGGGTTTACCTTGAGCAGTCAGCAGCCCTGTGGAGTGGAGAGGCAGTTGTGCAGTGGCAGTACATGGATGGCAGAAGCACTGCTAGTGGCAGCGCCCTGATCCCCCTCCTCCCTCACTGGGGTGGAGGTGGATGTTCCCCCATCGGGCCAGTGCAGCCACCTTGTCTCAGGAGCTATTCCTGGATGCAAAACCCAGAGCAGCTCCTCTAGTCTTCCCAACAGTTACACCAGCTTTTGATGCTGGTCTTTGAGCCTATCACCATTTCATGTCAATCCCCTTAATCTTGCCCACTTGCCCATAAAGTCATTTTATTAAGCTATCTTCAGTTAAACCTTCTGTCTGCCCTTTCAGTTTCCTATCAGTAACCCGGCTGACCTTACTTGCCATTGCATAATATGACCTTCATGGGCAAAGTAATCAAGATTATTTTTACATATTTTAGCTATTTTTTCATGCACATAGATCCAGAGAAAAGTTGGTGAGTTTATAGAGATGCCTGGTGTGCAAGACCTGCATAATCAAATTTTACTTAGTGCAATAGTAGTAGTAGTAGTAGTAGTAAGTGGTAATAAAAACAATAATAACAATAGCTAAAATATTAGTGTTTACTATGTGTAAAAAAATATGCCAGACCCTTTATACTCACTGTCTTATTAACTTCACACAACCCTACAGAGTATTTATCTTCCATTGTTTACAGATGAAAAACTGAGTCATAAGTAAAAGTCACATATCTATTAAGTGGCAGAAGCATGATCTGGACCCAGAACTGATAGAAAAGCCATTAATGTTTTCATTATACCTTTTATTTATGTCTTCAGTAGACAGAACTCTTGCAGTGGCAAGTGGCACAAACCCAACTGGATCTTGCTTAAAGGTAAAATGAGGTTATAAAATACTGCAGAAGCTCACAGAATCAAAACAAGTGCTTAACAACTTGGGTTTGGAAATCATGGGATCTGAACATCTGAATCTCCCACCAGCCCAGTTCCAAATCCAGCTCCATGGAATAAGACTCAGTTACCCCCCCCCAGGACTGTGTCTATCTCTTTACATCACTTCTCTGAGACCGGCGTCCTCTTCATTGATAGGCCTTTCCATGCAAGCAGATATATGAGATGAAAAATATGGAACTAGCCAAGCAAATCTAGTGCTCATAGGTCTCTGATTGGTCAGCTGGGTTGCATGTCCACCTTTTAGAAAAATTAATATAGCCAGAGGGGTAATTCAATTTGGGTAACATCTCGATCCCTGGGGGTGGGAGAGAGGTGATGCTTTGATTGGCAGCTTGCTTGAGAAGCAAAGGAATGAAGGGAGACCAAACCAGAAGAAAGGAAAGGGGCACTGAGCAAACAACAACAATAGATACATATTATGAAGTCCTTGCAAGTCACCTTTGTCAATGCATGTCTCATTTTGGAGATTTAAAAGGATGATGACTCTGTCTTAACTCAGATAGTACTTGACCCCTTGAAACCTTTAATTCTCTACTTTTTCTGAAAACTATATGAGATGAAATGTCTGGTACCACCAAACCAGGGCACAAGCTGGAATGATTAGACCATGAGCATTTTTAGTTCTTGACCTCCCAGTAAATAAATCCCCTAAGTGGCATGTGGTCAAGCACACCAAGGTGATTTCAGTCTAGGCACAGGAAAGCATGTAAAGAATGGAGATTTAATGTCTCAGGGTAGCCTCTAGAAATCCAGCCCAGAGGTAAACTGGGAAGTATAATGAGAAAATAATGTTAACAACAATAGTAGTAGGTAACAGTTGGCTCTCATGATGTACCAGAAACTGTTCTATGTACTATGCATATGTAACTAATTTAATCTCCACAAAAATCCTACAAGGTAGATACTATAGTATCATCCCCAGAGTGAGTTTAAGTAACTTGCCCAAAGTAAGTGATCCAAACACAGGCATTCTCCCCCTAGAACTCATACCTTGAAGCACTACTCTATACCCTATGGTAGAAAATAATCTGAAATCATTAGAGCAAACCTGAACTTGCCTAATTATTGGATTGCTGTTGTAATTAAGAACTTAAAAAGCAAAAGAAAGCCCCTTCTCACTTCTCATATATACTCACAGATGTCATCTTACCAATGGAAAAAATGTCACTAGTGAGAGGTAGGTGATGGATTTCTTCAACAGGACACACAAAACATATCATCAGGATAACAGCTGGTAAATTTGACTACATAAAAGTTAACACTTTTACATAACAAAAGACATAATAAATAAAGTTAAAAGATAAGTCATAGGCCGGCGGTGGAAAGATGGCGGAGGAGTAAGACGCGGAGATCACCTTCCTCCCCACAAATACACCAGAAATACATCTACACGTGGAACAACTCCTACAGAACACCTACTGAATGCTGGCAGAAGACCTCAGACCTCCCCAAAGGCAAGAAACCCCCCACGTACCTGG
>NW_006783631.1:2046924-2049139 GCF_000442215.2 Lipotes vexillifer
TTAGGATTAGGGGACGGTTTAGGGTAAGGCTAACGATAAGGGTTAGGGTTAGGATTAGGGCTAGGGTTAGGATTACGGTACAAGTAATGTGTAAGGTACAGGTTAGGGTACGACAACGTTTTAGGGTCCCTACACCAGCTGTGCCTGATGCATGCCCAAGGACAAGGCCATTAAGAAGTTCGACGTCTGGAACATAGTAGAGGGTGAAGCCATCAGGGACATTTCCAAAGCGAGTGTTTTCCATGCCTGTGTGCTTCCCAAGCTGTATGTGAAACTACATTACTGTGTGAGTGCCATTCACAGCAAGACAGGAATAGTTCTCCTTCTTGGGAAGCCTGGAAGGACCAAACACCTTCACCCAGATTTAGACCTGTGGGAGCTGCCCCACAACCTCCACCAAAGCCTCTATAATTGTTAGTTCCTTAGAGACTGAAGAAATACTGTTCTCTAAAAAGACAATAACCTGGAAATTCGACTTAGAAAAAGAAAAGCTAGAAAAATGGTACTGATGAACCTATTTGCAGGGCAGGAAAAGAGACGTAGACATAGAGAATGGACTTGTGGACACAGTGTGGGAAAGGGAGGGTGGGACCAATTGAGACAGTAGCATTGACATATGTACATTATCATGTGTAAAACAGATAGCTAGTGGGAAGCTGCTGTATAGCATAGGGAGATCAGCTCAGTGCTCTGTGATGACCTAGAGGGGTGGGATGGAGTTGGGGTGGGAGGGAAGCTCAAGAGGGGGGGGATATATGTATACATATAGCTGATTCACTTTATTCTACAGCAGAAACTAACAAACACATCACTGTAAAGCAATTATACTCCAATTAAAAAAAGAAAGCGCATCAGAGAAGGAATAAAAGAAAGTAAAATTAAAAGTTTTATTTTTCTTATTCTCAATTGATCAAAAAGATAACAGTTCATTCAAAATATTAACAGTAACGTATATTTGACTATGTATGCTTAGGTGTAGATTTTATATATATACATATAGATATGTTTATGTATGCTTATATATAAGTGAAATGAATGAAAGCAATGAGGAAGGGATAGGAGAGATGAATTAGGATTATTTTGTTATTATAAGGTACTCACATTACCTGTAAAGTGGTACAGTGTTATTTGAAAGTAGAGTTGGATTAGTTATAAGTGTATATTGTAAAATTGATAGCAACCACAATAAAAAGTTAAAAAGCAATTGGCAAACTATGTAGACTCAAATCTGAACCAAAGTACTGTTAATTCTCAAAGTTAACAAAGGATTAAAATCCTGAATACAGAAAACTCCTACAAATTAATAACCCAAGAGAAAAATAGACAAACTATAAAAAGGCATTTCACAGACATATGAAAAGACTGTCAACTTATTGTGCAGTCAGGGAGATATGAATAAAACACTGTAGGAGGGCAAAACTTGCCACCCCCAAAATGTCTCTTTGGTAGGCAAATTATTTCAAAATGAAAACAATCAAGGCCCAAAAGACTCAGGAAGAAAATTGATGTTCCTCTGATTGCCTAAAAAATTTAGATAGAGGGCCTGTTCCCCCAATAGAGCTATCACCAGCGAGATCTGCAAGGAATATGGGTGAGGTGTGAGGGAGTAACAGGGCCTAGAGATCAGAGTCCACTCTGTGTCCCATTGTCTCTGCCTGACCCAGCAAATCTTTGTTTACCAAACATTTGCTTTTCCAGCTCCATGTAAATTGCCTTCCTCCCCTTTGAAGTCCCAAAGCCCTACCCTCAGCATCCCCTTTAGTCTTTAGTTGAAGATGGTATTTAAGGTGAGGGCTTCACCCATTTTGGAAACTTACTCAACTCAGTTTTCCTTGGTCTCTCCCATGTTTACATGTTATTAAACCTTGTTTAATTTTTCCTGTTAATCTGTCTCATGTCAATTTAATTCTTAGACCAGCCAGAAGAACCTAGAAGGGTAGAGGAAAATTTCTTCCTGTTTGACAGCACCAATGAGAAACCAGTTCACACCCAACCAATCTGCAATGAAGCTCAAGGCTCACAAGTCTGGTGCTGACAGAGGTGTGGAGGATAGGAGTTTTATATCCTTCTGGTAGGAGGTGAGGTGGTGGGACAAGCACACTTCTTTGGAGAATAATCTGACAACACCCATCAACCCCACATCCAGGCATCTGTCCTAAAATCACTCACATGTGTGCACAAGGGGATGTCTATCCCCAAGAATGGGGGTAATGCT
>NW_006783631.1:2049149-2052695 GCF_000442215.2 Lipotes vexillifer
TTAGGTGGCATTTTGGAAGGGCTCCAAGGAGCTCAGTTCTTTTATGTCTCAGCGAAGAAAGAATTCAGTGAGAGGCAAAGAGGTAGATCAGAAGTGATTTATTAGAGTAGGATACATGTGAAGCTTACAAGCGGGTGGGTGAGAGGGTGCTGCACCCCAAGAACTTAGTGGGCTATGTTTTTATAATCAAGGGAAAAGTGGGGAGGGGGAGAAGACCACCTTCTTCCTCATTCTTGAGTAGACATCATGCTTCCATCATCAGCCTCTCCTCCAGTTTGGGCAGGGGAGTTTTCTTGGCCCTACATGGTCAAGCCAGGACTGTCATGGCACTATGGAAAAATTATTTTAGGTTTCAGTACAATGAGGGTCTTTCACTTTGAAATGTCACCTTTCCATAAATTGTTGTTTTTCATGTGTGCTGAGAGCATGTCTTAGGGGTCATTAACTTACTGAGCTCACTGGGCAGGATGTGGGTCTCATGCCACCATTGTTTTATTGTTTTGGGACAAGTCTCATGCTTCTGCTGCATGGGTTTTTTTGCTAAGCAGGCCTGCTTGGTTTTGTGGTTAAGCAAACCTGCTTTCTTGAATGATCATTAACTTACAGGGGTCTCCCATACTTTTTTCTTTACTTAAAATCCCCTAATGGGATTAACTATTTAATTACCTAATTTGTCCCTTTACTCTGTCCCTATCAATGTGGGCAATGTTTGTAATTTTGAGAAATTTCAAACAACTGTACTTTGCAAACCACAGAACAATCATAATTTAATTAAGGCATGTTTCTATAATGGGATATTCCACAGCAATTCAAAAGAATGAAGGGACACAACATACATCAAAATAGATAGAAATGAAAATATAGCATTGAAAGAAAAAACAAGTTATACTATGATATGCAGAGTTTATACCAATTTTGTAAATTTTAATTTACATAAACTATATACAGTATAAATTTTAATGTACATACAGCATTTACATATAATAATAAATATGTTAGTTTATGTAGAAATAATTTCATTCTTAATTAAAATATTTAATTTAAGCTTAAAGTTTATGCAGTATGTAAATATAATTTTATATAAGTATATGTTATATATAAATTATGTTTATATTAAATATAAAACTTAACTCATATACAGTATGAGTTTATGTCTTTTAAGTTTATAATATTTTATGTGAATATGAATATATCATAAAAATGTTAAATACATGTAGAATAGTTATATTTGTTGCCATAGTACTTGCCTGTGGGAGAACATGGGAGCCAGAAAGGATACAGAAGGAACTTTTTAATTATATTTGTAATGTTTTATTTCTTTAAAAAATAAATAAATCTGTGTAGAAGGTACATGGGGTTTTTTTATATTTCTATTTCTAATATTTTTTTATTTTTAAAAATTTTTGTAACAAAAACATATATAAATGCTTCCAAGTTTCATTCTTCCAAGAGAAGCAAGGGCTTGGTTGATGATCTGAGGCAGCAAGTGGGTCGTGTCTGGATCCTAGGGCCTGGTGAAGACCTGGCAAAGGGACAGGTCAGCTCGTGGACCTGCCTGGTCAGGGATGGAAAGAAGATAAAAGAACAATCTCCAACACAACTCCCAGAGGAGACTCAGGGTGCTGGGAGGCCAGGGCACTTCAAAGCAACCAGTGCAGAGAGGATCTTTCTGAACAATAGGAGCTAATCCAAAATCCATTTCAATTTGGTTTAGGAAAATATACCCATGCCTTCATCTTAAGGCAGGGATATCTGATGTTCTGAAAAATCACACTGAGATCAGGTTCTGAAGATGAAAGCTGGTTTATGAAGAGTTAGCAAGGTGGCTAGTGCCTGGCCCCCTCATTGGGCAGCCTCCCAATTCTAGGCTGAGCTGGTGACCCACAACTCCATCTCTCCATCTCTCCAGCAGAAGCACCCCAAGGTTCCTCTAGACTTGGTTCGTGGGCCCTTGAGCAAGTCACTTTCTTCTCTGAATTTCTATTTCCACACGTGTGAAACACAACACGTGTGCCTGCATATGTGTGTATGTATGCCCATACACACACACACACACACACACACACACACATGACCTTTCTCCAGAGCTACTGTCTTTCTGTTTCAAACAATTGTGTTAGGATCATTCACATATGGCTCTTGCCAATAATGTTGATAAATAGGATGAGCTGAATAATGAGGGTTGAGAAGCAGGGGATGGTCATTATAAATCCATCCACCATAACTACATAGAGAAAAGTCAGTGTTGATTATGCACAATTATGTAGGAAGGCCCTACCCCTTTCTAGCTTTGAGATCCTGGACAAGTTATTTCACCACTCAATTTCCGCTTGTGTAAAAACAGATTAATATCATCCACCTTTTGTTGCTGAAGGGCGAAAAAAATGAGATAATATATGTGAAATCATATATAGAACCCCCCCAAACTGTAAGTATTCAATAAGTGATAATATCTGTGTATTTATGTCTACATAGGAGTATTTATCTGTAGGCATTTATGTCTGAATATGGATATTTATCTCTATATATCGATATCCAAGCAGTCTTGAGTCAGCCTAAGAATATCCAGGGGAAAAAATAATGATTAGATTTGTCAAGCGAAGTTTTCCAGGCTGCCTTTCTGACTCCAGGCAAGTGAGCACTTGGCACGGTTTTCAGTTTTCACAGCCACAGCAGTTTCAACATCCCCACCACAACAGTGCCTGGGGATACCTCTTTGTCGGAGTTCCTCTGGTTGACTTTTTTTAAATGTCTGGGTCCCCCGTTATGTTTATAAGATGCTCATGGGTAGTGTACTTGGAATTGAAAAAGCCCAAGATCACCTATCATTTTGTTCCTGTCCTCATTGGCAACCAGTATATCGCTCCACTGCGTCCTTGAAATCCCATAAGCCATGCCCTAGACCCCAGGCCCTCCTTAGCCTGCATCTCCCTGACTCCTATGTCCACTTTTGATCAATAGTATTGATTTGTTTACTTAGGGTTTTCACTTTTACTTCTTAGCATAAAGTAAATAAAAGTCTTAGTCTGGAGTTGAGCTGTGTGCTAAAAGTAGTCTTTAAAATGTTTTCCATAACTCAACTGTACTCTCCTGTTTGACTCCCTAATCCACAAAAATAGCAGAACAATTTATGTGGGCTGGGAGTTGCCCCTCTTCCAGAGCATTATTCCATCTGGTTAGCCCTCAGTCTGCAGGATCAGGGAGATGCTGTGTCATATCTTACCCAGCCAACTGGATCCTCAGTTCCAGCCACTCCTGGGCCCCTTGAGTGTATAGGAAAAAGTCTATTGCCTCTGGATTGGTCTAGTTCCCAGGAAACACTGACTTCCTATGTAAGGACCCTCTGCTTAGACTCACCATGTGCCCTCCTCTCCCCTGGGTCTTTCTTCCTAACAGAGGACCCACTAGGGAAATACAGTAAGGGCCCTCTCTGATCTTGGACCTCATAAGTCTATCTTGGGTTCTGCCTGACCATCACCCCACCCCCAGGCTATTTCGGAGACCCACCAGCTTCCCATTTCTCATCACCTCTCTCTCTCCTCTTTC
>NW_006783631.1:2052739-2085539 GCF_000442215.2 Lipotes vexillifer
TCCCTCAGCCTGGGGTAACATTTTCCAGTCTCAAAATCTGGGAAGTACTGGGAAAAAAGACAATTGATTAATATTCTAAATATTTTATCCCACCCAAAATGTCATGTGTACCCAGGTCCCAGTATATATGAAAGCGGAGGAGAAGGAGGTGGGCTTCTATCAGTCACATGCATTATTGAATTCACATAGGGTTCCAGGCGCTCTGAGTAGCACTGAGGATATAGAGATGAATAGGACAAGGTCCCTGCTCTCCAGACTAGTGGGGGAGGAAGCCAAGAAAACAAATAATCACCATGCAATATGATAAGTGCAATAAAGGGGTACTCATCAGATCAAGGAAGGAGAGTTCAATTCACTGGTGGACAGGGATGGTGTTTTGGTCAGTTTGGGCTGCTGTAACAAAGTACCACATAGACTAGGTAGCTTATAAACAACAGAAATTTATTTCTCACAAATCTGAAATTCCAAGATCAGGATGCTAGCATGGTCGGGTTCTGCAGACTGCTGACTTCTCCTTGTGTCCTCACTTGGTGGAGAGCAGAGAGAATTCTCTGGAGTCCCTTTTATAAGGTCACTAATCTCACTCATGAGAGCTCCACCCTCATGACTCTTATCTCCCAAACCAAATACCATCACACTGGAGATTAAGATTTTAACATTTGAATCTGGGGGGAAACAGACATTCAGTCCATTGCAGATGGTAAAGGTGATTCAGAAAGTCTTTCTGGAATGGATGCTGAAAAGTCCAACTGACCAGAAGCATCCCTTCCTTCTCCTCCCTGCAGACACTTTCAGCCATACTCCTACAATTCCACTGACATTTGCCCACTGGGATTGCTACTTAAGAAGTCCTACTTTTCCAGTCAGCAGCCTGAGGTGACCTCTAAAAATGGTTTGTTATTCACTTGACCCAGAAAATCCCACAAAATCATGCAAGTCGAGAGGTTCAAATCTTCGTGTTCACTTTAAGAACACTCGTGAAACAGCCCAGGCCATTAAGGGTATGCATATCCGAAAAGCCACCAAGTATCTGAAGGATGTCACTTTAAAGAAGCAGTGTGTGCCATTCCGTTGTTACAATGGTGGAGTTGGTAGGTGTGCCCAGGCCAAACAGTGGGGCTGGACGCAGGGCCGGTGGCCCAAAAAGAGTGCTGAATTTTTACTGCACATGCTCAAAAATGCAGAGAGTAATGCTGAACTTAAGGGCTTAGATGTAGATTCTCTGGTCATTGAGCATATCCAGGTGAACAAAGCCCCCAAGATGTGGTGCAGGACTTATAGAGCTCATGGTCGGATCAACCCATACATGAGCTCTCCCTGACACATTGAGATGATCCTTACTGAAAAAGAAAAGATTGTTCCTAAACCAGAAGAGGAGGATGCCCAGACGAAAAAGATATCCCAGAAGAAATTGAAGAAACAAAAACTTATGGCCCGGGAACAAATGCTGCAAAAAATAAATGCAAATAAAAAAAAAAAAAAAGAAGTCCTAAAAATAAGTTCTTGGTGGTAAGTTATTATGTTATCAGGATAAGTAACACATTTTGCCTACAAATATACTAGGAGGGTTTATTTATGATCAATTATTAATATGACCCATCTTCACCTAGTAGAGACAGGTAGTAATTGAAAAGAAAACAGAAGGAAGACTTGAGCAGGGGCACTATCTTGGCTTCCCTAGAAGCACAGCCTAAGACAGGGATTCTTATTCAAGCGGCTTATGAAAGAATGCTTCCAGGAGAAGACAGAGGGAAGTAGGATAAGACAGGGGAACAAGAGCAAGGATGTGGTCTCAGCTGGAGATGACCTTCAGTGTAATTTAGGATTGGCCCCACGTTGAGGCAAGAAGGGAGGAGAGGATGGGACAGTGGGAGACCACCTCTTTTGAGAAGGCTCCCACTGTCTGGGAAGGAGACAGCAGGGAGTGGTTATCAGCCACACCTCACAGCAGGGGATGAATGCCCATCAGGCATCTGGAATGTACCAACAGCATCCAATACAGGCCAGGAACCAGCAGGGAGCCTGGGGTCCCCAGCTGCACTCAGTAGAAGACTTGAAAGACAAAGAAGAAAATGAGACCAGAACAGGAAAGTTCCATCAACCTGAGAGATTCCTAAGGACAGTTCTTGATAAATTGTATTTCTCCTCTGGTAGCACTCTGAAAGAAGGGAGTATTTCCCCCACCTTGCTCTGCACTTGCCCAACACTCAGCTTAGAAAAGCCTTAGAATCTAGCAATGGGAGGCACCCCAAAGCCCTAATCTGCCTTGCCTCAACTGTGACTGCAAGATCTCAAGTCCTAACTCTCCAAGTTGGAAAGGGCTGTCAACAGTCCCTGCATCCACTACTGGTCCCTGACCAGCATTTTCCCCCGTTAATCTCTAGCAATGCTAACACTGCCTGGAGCGTGACAGTTACACTATAGCTGCAAATGTGGGCAGGAGGTGAGATGCTGCCAACTCTCACTTCCAAATTGTTCTCTGTGGATTCTCCTCAGCATAGCCAGCCTTGGGGAGCTGCTGAGAAACAGATCAGTAGCCCAGTTCTCAGCCGGAGAGTATCACTGCCATACTGGGGAACTAGCTTCTGTCTTGGCCAAGCTTCAGGGGAAAAAAGCAGAAGTAAATGTGAGCATTGGCTCTTCAGGAGTCTGAGGGACTAATGGTATGCAAATGAAAAAAAAAATCTTTGTATATGTTGTTAAGAATCATGGTTCATAAAATATGCCCCACCCAATACTGGAATTCCTTTAGCTAAACTAAGGTCTTTTCTTCTAAAATCAAATATTAGCCATTTTCCCAATTCAAATAAATTAATAAATAGATTTTTTTCTATTTACATCTTCTTTCTATTTTATTCTCTTACAACTCTGTCACCTGTTTGTTTGCTAGTAAACATTTCTAAGCAACAAAACACAAAGCAAGTATCAACTAGATATGAACAAAAAACTGTGGGAAAACAAGTTATGTCTGGTTCATACTTAGTGAATGTGCAGTCATGGTTCTGATCTTATATTCCATACAGATGTTATTAAAATAATAATGCCATTTTTAGCCCTACTATGTGCTAGGCTTTCAGATGCTAGACATTTTAACTCTAGTATTCTCATGTGTAATTTAGACAGCATTACCCCTATTTTACAAATAAATACATAAATTGGTAAACTGAGGCACAAAGAGTCTCAAAGTTCATAAAACTTTACACAAAAATTAATTTTGTTGTGATGAGGTCATGTAATAAAGAGGTCTGAACTAGTCTTGAAGGTCAGCTAAGGTGTCCCTGAGGAGGTGATATTTGAGACAAGTTCTAAAAGAGGAGGAAATTGGAGAAGGGGGTCACAGGAAATTGCATTTGCAAAACCTGCGTTAAAGAGCACAGCTGCTTTGGAAAACATTCTGGCAGGTCCTCAATAGGTTAAATGTAGGGTTACCATAGGCAACTCCTTCCTGGAGAAGGAATGAAAACACAGTCAGCTTCTGAATAAACTTCTAGGAAAACTCCAATTCTAAGGAAGGATGGGCAAGTCATGGGGGGAAAATCCACAAGGACTAGACTTCCTCTTTTCTCCTCAATTTCCATACTCCATTGGTGAGTTTAACACAGTGAATAAAAAAGATGGGCTACCCCCGTGGTTCTCAACCAAGGGCAACATTCCCAGGAGGGGATATCTGGCGATGTCTGGAGCCATTTTTCATTTTCATAATTGGGAGGTGGGGTGGTACCTGCCCAGTGAGCACATGACAGAAACACACTGTCCCAAGTGGAGGATGGTGTCAACTGGACCCCAAATTGAACTACAGGTTTTGAAGCAAGCCTCTTTCTGAAAGATAATTTTATCATTCCTAGTAAGAAAGGATAGAAAGACACAGACAGGCAGACAGAGAGTGAGGGAGAGAGAGATGTGAGCAAAAGTACTAGGCAGAGACAATCCCAGATCAACACCATAAAACACTTTCTAGAAAACTTTCCTTTCCCCACATACATTCCACCCAGGGCTACTTTCATTCTGGGTCTTTCTCTTTTCTAAGTCAAAATTTACCTTCTTGATGTTTTCCTTAGAATGTTAGTGTTTGATGGCACTTGGTAAGCCATGAAGACTGGAGAGAGGTACGCCCCCAATAGCTTCAAGATATTTGGGGCATAAAATTAATCCCATGACAGAGATGAGCACTATTATTACACACAAAGGAGGAGGTGGTAGCCTTGGGCTCTGAGCAAACTTGAAGAAAGGTCCAAACGCTGGTCAGCCCTGCGTTTTTCACCCAAAAGTTTATCACCTTTCTGAAATTTCTATCGTTAGAGCCAAGTTTGGGGTGACAGTTCCTTTAAACTCAATGACACAGAATCCATGCATTGCATTTTACTCCTCATCCTGTATACAAACATAGAGTAGTCATTATGACTTATATTCAAATTTCTTTCCATATTATTTTCCTTAATATTCTCTGCTGCCACTTTAGCCACCACTGCTACAGCTCCAATAACTACACGGAGCAGTCCAAACACAACATCTTGCCCGATCCCCCCCAAAAAAAATTACCATTCACTCTGTTCACATTAAGTAATGATTTGCAACGTCCTTCTCCATTTTCCTGTTCACAACTCTGCCAATAGAATTTCTTAATGCAAACAGTAAAAACTGAATTACAAGTGTGATCCAATTTTGCTCTGCATAATTAGTGGATTAGACATCAGAGAAAATCCACTTACTTTCACAGCTCATCCAACTCCCCACCTCCCCCACCCCCCAGACACAGAAATAAAGGCTCCAGGAGCACAAAGTGAGAAAGGGTTTCATTTCTAAGTGACAATCACAGCTATCAAACTGTTTTTAAGATGACTCTAAGTATGATCCTTTCTCAGTTGTATTTTTTCCCCTAAGAAAACAAGGCTGGAGAGCTGAATAACAGCACCTGAGTGAAAAGTATTCGTTGAAGCTGCACATTTTTTGCAAGAGATTATGGAATGAACTCTTGGTAGCTGAAAAACAGCAAGCCACTCAGCTTGTCTCAGCTTGGCTTCTGGAGCTGGAAGGTTTGGGTTTAATTCTTGGCTCTGCCAGCTTATAATATTGGGCAGGTTGCTTAACTTTTCTCCATCCTTTTCCTTACCACTAAAATGCGCAGGGTTGTGAGAGTTAAGTAGGATAATACCTATAAACTGCTTGGAACAATGTCTGGCACATAGTAAATGTTCAAAACGGTCTGCATTATTCCTCTATGCCTAGAACCCAGCTGCAGAGAACAGGGACCCTCAGCCTAACGACCCAGCCCACCCTGCATGTTGGGTGGGCATCAGGGCTCAAGACTGTGACAGAGGCCTGGGCCCCACGTTATGCTCATAAACATGTGGTCCATCCACCCAGCACTGCCACAGGCTGCCAAAGATATATACTGGAAATGGCTCACCCTAACGTGGCCAAGCCTTAACTAAAGAAACAAATGGAAGATGCTTCTGCCACTGCTCATGAAGTAGGGGAAGAATGCAGGCAGGGAAGGCAGAGAGAGCAGGGAGGGGAAATAGGACTTCTCAGATTTTCTCCTGCATCTTTTCCCTCTCAAATGTCTACACCAGCTACATGCAGAATAAATTAAAACATCAACAGTTGAGTGGACAAGCACTCCTGTCACCAAAAAGCAATCACGGTTGGGTAGCTCTCCTGTTACCTTAGCATCATAAGTATGGTTGCTGCCATATAAGTGCTTTAGGTACATTTTCCCATCTAATATTCAAGACAGCCTTGTGGAGTAAGAGCTAGTATTACTCTGATTTTAAAAATGAGGAAACTGAGTTCCAGAGAACTTAAGTAAATGCCCAAGGTTGTGCAGTTTGTAACTCACAGAACTGGAACTGAAAACACAAATCTATTGACTCCAGAGCTCATGCTCTTCACCACCAGGTCCTGACCCCTTGCAGATTCCCAGAGCTTGGATGAGTGTAAATCCAGGATTTGGAAAGATGGAACTGACTGAGCAATGTGTAGTGCCTCTATCAGTTCTGGTTGGAAGAGAGAGAGCTTAGTAATAAGACCCACCCAGGTAACAGAAAGGCTTTCTTCTCGGTAAACTGAAGAGTCCCTTTTAAAAATGCCATCATAGGGAACACAATCGCTCAGGATGGTGGAGTAGAAGGATGTGCACTCACCTCTTCTTACAAGAACACCAGAATTACAAATAACTGTTGAACAACAATTGACAAAAAAATGCTGGAATCTACCAAAAAGGATTCCCTACATCCAAAGACGAAGAAGAAGCCACAACAAAGGGCACAATCATCATAATATCAAATCCCATACCCACTAGGGGGGCAACCCACAAAGTGGAAAACAATTATACCACAGAAGTTTTCCCACTGAAGTTAAAGTTCTGGGCCCCACATCAGGCTTATGAGCCTGGGGGTCTGACAATGGTAGGAGGAGCCCACAGAGAATCTGGCTTTGAAGGCCAGCTGGGTTTGATTGCAGGAATTAAAAAGGACTGGGGGAGCAGAAACTCCACCCTTGGGGGGTGTGCACAAGGACCCGTGCACACAAGGACCCAGGGGAAAAAAGCAGTGATCCCATAAGAGACTGGGCCAGACCTACCTACTGGTATTGAAGGGCCTCCTGCAGAGGTGGGGAGCAGATGTGGTTCACTGCAGGGACAAAGACACTGGCAGCAGCAGTTCTGGGAGTACTCATTGACATGAGCCCTCCTGGAGGCTGCAATTAACCCCACCCAAGAACCTGTAGGCTCCAGTGTTGGGTCGCCTCAGACCAAACAACCATCATGGTGGGAACACAGCTGTATCCATCAGCAGACAAGCAGCTTAAGGTCTTACAGAGCATGGTCCTGTCCATCAGAGGGACAAGAACCAGCTGCACCAAGCACCAGTCCCTTCCATCAGGAAGCCTGCACAAGCCTTTTAGATAGCCTCATCCACCAGAGGGCAGAGAACAGAAACAAGAAGAATTACAGTCCTGTAGCCTACAGAACAAAAACTGCAATCACAGAAAGTTAGACAAAATGAAATTACAGAGGAATATGTCCTGGATGAAGGAACAGAATAAAACCCCAGAAGAACAGCTAAGTGAAGTGGAGATAGGCAACCTTCCATAAAAAGAATGCAGAATAATAAGAATTAAGATGATCCAGGATCTTGAAAAAAGAATGGAGGAAAGGATCCAGAAGATGGAAGAAATGTTTAACAAAGACCTAAAAGAACTAAAGAACAAACAGAGGTGAATAATAGAATATCTGAAATGAAAAATACACTAGAAGGAATCAATAGCAGAATAACTGAGGCAGAAGAAAATGAATAAGTGACCTGGAAGATAGAATGGTGGAAATCACTGCCATGGAAGAGAATAAAGAAAAAAAGAATGAAAAGAAATGCAGACAGTCTATGAGATCTCTGAGACAACATTAAACACACCAACATTTGCATTATAAGAGTCTCAGAAGGAGAAGAGAGAGACAAAAGACCTGAGAAAATATTTGAAGAGAAAATAGCTGAAAACTTCCCTAACATGGGAAAGGAAACAGTCACCTAAGCCCAGGAAGTGCAGAGTCCCAGGCCGGAAAAACCTAAGGAGGAATACACCAAGACACATAGTAATCAAATTGAAAAAACTTAAAGCCAAAGAAAAAATATTAAAAGCAACAAGGGAAAAGACACAAATAACATACAAAGGAACTCCCATAAGATTATCAGCTGATTTCTCAGCAGTAACTCTCCAGGCCAGAAGGGAGTAGCACAGTATATTTAAAGTGATGAAAGGGAAGAACCTACAACCAAGAATACTCTACCCAGAAGGCTCTCATTCAGGTTTGATGGAGAAATCAAAAGCTTTACAAACAAGCAAAAGCTAAGAGAGTTCAGCACCACCAGACCATCTTTGCAATGAATGCTAAAGGAACTTCCCTAAGCAGAAAAGAAAAGACCACGACTAGAAATAAGAAAATTATGAATGGAAAAGCTCACCAGTAAAGGCAAACACACAGTAAAAGTAGGAAGTCATCCACACACAAATATGATATCAAAACCAGCAATTGTGAGAAGGGGAGAAGACAAATGCAAGATATTGGAAATGCATTTGAAATTAAAAGATCAGCAACTTAAAAAAATCTTGTTTATATACAGACTGCTATATCAAAACCTCATGGTAACTGCAGACCAAACATCTACAATAGATACACACACAAAAAAGGAAAAGGAATTGAAACACAACACTAAAGATAGTCATCAAGTCACAAAAGAAGAGAACAAAAAAGGAAGGAAGAATAAAGACCTACAAAAACAAATCCAAAACTATTAACAAAATGGCAATAAGAACATACATATCAATAATTACCTTAAACATAAATGGATTAAATGCTCTAACCAAAAGACATAGACTGGCAGAATGAATACAAAAACAATACCTATATATATGCTGTCTAAAAGAGACCCACTTCAGACATAGGGACACACACAGATTGAAAGTGAGGGGATGGAAAAAGATGTTCCATGCAAATGGAAATGAAAAAAAAGTTGGAGTAGCAATACTCATATCAGACAAAATAGACTTTAAAATAAAGACTGTTACAAGAGATAAAGGACATTACATAATGATCAAGGGATCAATCCAAGAAGAAGATATGGCAATTGTAAATATATATGTACCCAACATAGGAGCACCTCAGTATTTAAGGCAAACACTAACAGCCATAAAGGGAGAAATGAACAGTAACACAATAATAGTGGGTGAATTTAATACCCCACTATCATCAATGAACAGATCATCCAGACAGAAAATCAATAAGGAAACATAGGCCTTAAATGAAACATTAGACCAGATGGACTTAATTAATTTTATAAAGCATTCTATTCAAAAGCAGCAGAATACACCTTCTACTCAACTGCACATGGAACATTCTCCAGGACTGGCCACAAGCTGGGCCACAAAGTGAGCTTTGGTAAATTTAAGAAAATTGTATCACATCAAGCATATTTTCTGACCACAATGCAATGAGATTACAAACAAACTACAAGAAAAAAAAAACTGTAAATAACACGAACACATGGAGGCTAAATAATATACAACTAAAGAACCAATGGATCACTGAAGAAATCAAAGAGGAAATAAAAAAAAATACCTAGAGACAAATGAAAATGAGAGCACAATGATCCAAAAGCTATGGAATGCAGCAAAAGCAGTTCTAAGAGGGAAGTTTATAGCTATACAATCTTACCTCAGGAAACAGGAAGAATCTCAAATAAACAACATAAACTTACACCTAAAGCAACTAGAGAAAGAAGAATAAACAAAACCCAAAGTTAACAGAAGAAAAGAAATCATAAAGATCAGAGCAGAAATAAATAAAATAGAAACAAAGAAAACGATAGAAAAAAATCAATGAAACTAAAAGCTGGTTCTTCGAGAAGATAAGCAAAATTGATAAACTTTTAGCCAGATGCATCAAGAAAAAAAAGGGAGAGTGCCTACATCAATAAAATTAGAAATGTAAAGGAGACATTACAATGAAACCACAGAAATACAAAGAATCATAACAGACTACTACAAGCAACTATATGCCAATAAAATGGACAACCTGGAAGAAATGGACAAATTCTAACAAAGGTACAATCTCCCAAGATCAAAGCAGGAAGAAATAGAAAATACGAATAGATCAATCACAGGTACTGAAATTGAAAGTGTGATTTAAAATCTCCTAACAGGTGGTAGAGTCAAGATGGCATACTAGGAGGATGGAGAATTCGTGTCTCCTCACAACTAGGGCATCTACCAGGTGGGGGACCATGGACACCTAAGGGGATGGGAGGAACCCTCAGCAACCGGGTAGGATGTGGAGTGTAGGGAGGGAGTGAAGGGGGAGGAGAAGTGGAGGCAGGACAGGACTGGCGCCCCTGAGGCGTGGCTGAGGGAGGGAAGGAGTTCCTACATCCAGCGGGACCCACCCACAGTTAGGGGTCCAGCGGGGACAGGGGAGACCCTGGGAGAGACAGTGGGGGGGCCCAAACAAGTTGAAAGGAATGGGGCCAATGCTTTCCCTGTCCAGTTAGACACTGGGAAGCCGGTAGGGCTCCCGGGCCTAATCCTCTGCCCCCTGCCCTTACACCCTCACCCAGGGCCCCACCTCTACACTCAGAGAACCCCTTTGAGACCCCCTCCAACATGCTGGGCCTAAACCCCACCCACACACCCTCACTCAGAGCCCTACCACCAAACTCTGGAACTCCACACTCCAGAGGCCCTCCCTTCAGTGTGCTGCCTCTCCCCTTCCATTCAGGTCCTAAGCAGAGGCTCCACCCCACACTTGAAGTTGTGCTGTCTAGGCCCCACCCCATGCTCAAACATCACACGCCCACCCACTGAGGTCCTACCCCACCCTAAACTCCAGCCCTGCCTAAGTTCCACACCCTGCCTAAACTCTGTCCCCATAGCCAAGGCTTTTTTTTCTTTTTCTTTCTCTTTTAGATTGAGGTTCTCCTTTACGTTGTTGATTCATTGTTGTTGATTCTTTTATATTTTTAATTTTCTTAATAAATATTTTATTTTTATAATTTTATTTTATTCTTTACATTTTGTTAGTGATCTCTCCTTTTGGCTTGTTGTCCCCCACCACCATTTTTTTTTCTTTTTTCTGTTGTGATTTTATTTTACCTTGTTTCAGCTGTATCAATTATAGTTTTATTTTTCCTAATATATTTTTTATCTTTCTAATTTTATTTTGTTTTTTATTTTATGAAAATGTATTACCACTTTTTTTCATTCTTTCATCTTTTTTTTTTTTTTTTTTTAACGGTTCCACAAAGTTTATGGGATCTTGGTTCCCAAGCCAGATGTCTGGCCCAATTTCCTATGGTGGGAGTTCCAAGTCCAACCTGCTGGACTAACAGAGAACAGCAGACCCCAGGGAATATCAATCAGAGTGAGGCCTCCCAGAGGCCCTCAGCTCAGGACGAAGACCCAGCTCTATCCAACTGCCTGCAAACTCCAGTGCTGGACTTCTCAGTCCAAACAACCAGTAAGACAGGAATACAGCAAAATGCATCAAAAAACAAAAAAGATGAAACAACAAAAAAATATGTTACAGATGAAGGAGAAAGGAAGAAACCTACCAGACCAAATAAATAAAGATGAAATAGGCAACCTATCTGAAAAACAATTCAGAGTAATGGTAGTAAAGATGATCCAAAATCTAAGAAACAGAATGGACAAAATAAAAGAAAGGTTTAACAAGGACCTAGAAGAATTAAAGAGCACACAAACAGTGGTGAATACACAATTATTGAAATTAAAAATACTCTAGAAGGAATCAATAACAGAATAATGGAGGCAGAAGAATGGATAAGTGACCTGGAAGATAAAAGGGTGGGAATAACTGTCAGGTGGCAGAATAAAGGAAAAAGAATGAAAAGAATGGAGGACAGGTTCAAAGACCTCTGGGACAACACTAAACGCAACAGCATTCAAATTATAGGGGTCCCAGAAGATGAAGGGAAGAAAAAACGGTCTGAGAAAATATTTGAAGAGATTGTAGTAAAAAAATTCCCTAACCTAGGAAAGGATGGAGTCAATCAAGTCCAGGAAGCACAGAGAGTACCATAAAGGATAAATCCAAAGAGAAACATGCCAAGACAAATATTAATCAAACTATCAAAAATTTAATAGAAAGAAAAACATATTAAAAGCAGCAAGGGAAAAGCAACAAATAGCATATAAAAGAATCCCCATAAGGTTAACAGCTGATCTCTCAGCAGAAACCCTGCAAGCAAGAAGGGAGTTGTAGGACATATTTAAAGTGATGAAAGGGAAAAAACTACAACCAAGATTACTCTACCCAGCAGGGATTTCATTCAGATTCGATGGAGAAATTAAAACCTTTCCATATAATCCAAAGTTAAGAGAAATCAGCACCACCAAACCAGCTTCACAACAAATGCTAAAGGAGTTTCTCTAGGACAGGAAACACAAGAGAAGGAAAAGACCTACAATAACAAACCCAAAACAATTAAGAAAAAGGTATTAGGAACATACATATTGAAAATTACCTTAAATGTAAATGGATTAAATGCTCCAACCAAAAGACATAGATTGGAAAATGGATAAAAAAAAAAAACAGGACCCATATATATGCTGTCTACAGAGACCCACTTCAGACCTAGGGACACACACAGACTGAAAGTGAGGGGATAGAAAAAGTTATTCCATGCAAATGGAAATCAAAAGAAAGCTGGAGTAGCAATTCTCATATCAGACAAAATAGACTATAAAATAAAGACTATTACAAGAGACAAAGAAGGACACTACATAATGATCAATGGATCAAGCCAGGAAGAATATATAAAAATTGTAAATATTTATACATCCAACATAGGAGCAACTCAATACATAAGGCAAATGTGAACAGCCATAAAAGGGGAAATTGACAGCAACACAATCATAGTAGGGAACTTTAACACCCCACTTTCACCAATGGACAGATCATCCAAAAGGAAAATAAATAAGGAAACACAACCTTTAAATGACACATTAAATAAGATGGACTTAATTGGCGTTTATAGGACATTCCATCCAAAAACAACAGAATACACTTTCTTCTCAAGTGCTCATGCAACATTCTCCAGGATAGACCACATTGTGGGTCAAAAATCAAGCCTCAGTTAATTTAAGAAAATTGAAATTGCATGCAGTAACTTTTCCGACCACAACACTATGAGACTAGATATCAATTACAGGGGGAAAAAAATGTAAAGAATACAAGCACATGCAATATAAACAATATGCTAATAAATAACACAGAGATCACTGAAGAAATCAAAGAGGAAATCAAAGAATACCTAGAAATAAATGACAATGGAAACAAAATGACCCAAAACCTATGACATGCAGCAAAAACAGTTTCAAGAGGGAAGTTTATAGCAAAAAAATCCTACCACAAGAAACAAGAAAAATCTCAAATAAGCAACCTAACCTTACATCTAAGGCAACTAGAGAAAGAACAAAAAAACCCAAAGTTAGCAGAAAGAAAGAAATCATAAAGATCAGATCAGAAATAAATGAAAAAAGAAATGAAGGAAAAAATACCAAAGATCAATAAAATTAAAAGCTGGTTTTCTGAGAAGATAAAATTGAAAAAACATAAGTAACACCCATCAAGAAAAAAAGGGAGAAGACTCAAATCAACAGAATTAGAAATGAAAAAGGAGAAGTAACAACTGATGCTGCAGAATTACAAAGGATCGTGAGAGATTACTACAAGCAACTATATGCCAATAAAATGGGCACCTGGAAGAAATGGACAATTCTTAGAAAGGCACAACCTATGAGACTGAACCAGGAAGAAATAGAAAATAGAAACAGACCAATCACAAGCACTGAAATGAAAATGTGCTTTAAAATCTTTCACCAAACCAAAGCCCAGGACCAGATGGTGTCACAGGTGAAGTCTATCAAACATTTAGAGAAGAGTTAACACCTATCCTTCTGAAACTCTCCCAAAATATAGCAGAGGGAGGAACACTCCCAAACTCATTCTACGAGGCTACCATCACCCTGATACCAAAACCAGAAAAGGATGTCAGAAAACAAAGAAAACTACAGGTCAATAGATCTGATGAACATAGATGCAAAAATCCTCAATGAGCTACTAACAAACAGAATCCAACAGCACATTAAAAGGATCATACACCATCATCAAGTGGGATTTATCCCAGGAATGCAAGGATTCTTCATTATGTGGAAATCAATCAATGTGATACACCATACTAATAAATTGCAGGAGAAAAACCATATGATCATCTCAATAGATGCAGAGAAACCTTTCGATAAAATTCAACACCTATTTATGATAAAAACTTTCCAGAAAGTGGGCATAAAGGGAACTTACCTCAACATAATAAATACCCTATATGACAAATCCACAGCAAACATCATTCTCAATGGTTAAAAACTGAAACGATTTCCTCTAAGATCAGGAACAAGACAAGGTTGCCCACTCTCACCATTACTATTCAACATACTTTTGGAAGCTTTAGCCACATAAATCAGAGAAAAAAAGAAACAAAAGGAATCCAAATTGGAAAAGAAGAAGTAAAACAGTCACTGTTTGCAGATGACATGATAATATATAGAGAGAATCCTAAAGATGCTAGCAGAAAACTACTAGAGCTAATCAATGAATTTGGTAAGTAGCAGGATACAAAATTAATGCACAGAAATCTCTTGCATTCCTATACACTAATGAAGAAAAATCTGAAAGGGAAATTAAGGAAACACTCCCATTTACTGTTGTAATAAAAATAATAAAATACCTAGGAATAAACTTACCTAAGGAGACAAAAGGTCTGTGTGCAGAAAACTATAAGACACTGATGAAAGAAATTAAAGCTGATACAAACAGATGTAGAGATATACCATGTTCTTGGATTGGAAGAATCAACATTGTGAAAATGACTATACTACCCAAAGCAATCTACATATTCAATGAAATCCCTATCAAACTACAATGACATTTTTCACAGAACTACAACAAAAAATTGCACAGTTCGTATGGAAACACAAAAGACTCTGAATAACCAAAACAATTTTGAGAGAGAAAAATGGAGCTGGAGGAATTAGGCTCCCAGACTTCAGAATATACTACAAAGCTACAGTAATCAAGACAGTATGGTTCTGGCACCAAAACAGAAATATAGATCAATGGAACAGGATAGAAAGCCCAGAGATGAACCCACGCACCTGTGGTCACCTTATCTTTGATAAAGGATGCAAGAATATACAATGGAGAAAATACAGCCTCTTCAAGAAGTGGTGCTGGGAAAACTGGACAGCTACATGTAAAAGAATGAAATTAGAACACTTCCTAACACCATACCTAAAAATAAACTCAAAATGGAGTAAAGACCCAAATGTAATGCAAAACACTACAAAACTCTTAGAGGAAAACATAGGCTGAACACTCCATGACATAAATCACAGCAAGATCCTTTTTGACCCACCTCCTAGAGAAATGGAAATAAAAACAAAAATAAACAAATGAGACTGAATGAAACTTAAAGGCTTTTGACAGCACAGGAAACCATACACAAGACAAAAAGATGACCCTCAGAATGGGAGAAAATATTTACAAATGAAGCAACTGACAAAGAATTAATCTCCAAAATATACAAGCAGCTCATACAGCTCCATGTCAAAAAGATAAACAACTCAATCCAAAAGTAGGCAGAAGACCTAAATAGACATTTTTCCAAAGAAGATATACAGATTGCCAACAAACACATGAGAAGATGCTCAACATCACTAATCATTAGAGAAATACAAATCAAAACTACAATTAGGTATCACCTCACACTGGTCAGAATGGCCAGCATCAAAAAATCTACAAACAACAAATACTGGAGAGGGTGTGGAGAAAAGGGAACCCTCTTGCACTGTTGGTGGGAATGTAAATTGATACAGCCACTATGGAGAACAGTATGGAGGTTCCTTAAAAAACTAAAAATAGACCTGCCATACGACCCAGCAACCCCACTACTGGGCATATACCCTGAGAAAACCATAATTTAAAAAGAGTCATGTACCACAATGTTTATTGCAGCTCTGTTTACAATAGCCAGGACATGGAAGCAACCTAAGTGTCCATTGACAGATGAATGGATAAAGAAGATGTGGCACATATATACAATGGAATATTACTTAGCCATAAAAAGAAATGAAATTGATTTATTTGTAGTGAGTTGGATGGACCTAGAGTTTGTCATGCAGAGTGAAGTAAGTCAGAAAGAGAAAAACAAATACCATATGCTAACAAATATATATGGAATCTAAAAAAAAAAAAAATATTTGTGATGAACCTAGGGACAGGACAGGAATAAACACACAGACATAGAGAATGGATTTGAGGACACAGGGAGGGGAAAGTGTAAGCTGGGACAAACTGAGATAGTAACATTGACATATATACACTACCAACTGTAAAATAGATAGCTAGTGGGAAGCAGCTGAGTAGCACAGGGTGATCAGCTCGGTGCTTTGTGACCACCTAAAGGGGTTGGATAAGGAGAGTTGGAGGGAGACGCAAGAGGGAGGAGATATGAGGATATATGTATACATAAAGCTGATTCACTTTGTTATACAGCAGAAACTAACACAACACTGTAAAGCAACTATACTCCAATAAAGATGTTAAAATAAATAAATAAATAAATAAATAAATAAATAAATAAATAACTCCCAATGAAAAAATTCCAGTACCAGATGGCTTCACAGGAGAATTCTACCAAACATTTAAAGAAGAGTTAACACCTATCATTCTGAAACCCTTCCCAAAAATTGCAGAGAAAGAAATACTCCCAAACACATTCTATGAGGCCACCATCACCCTAATACCAAAACCAGACAAAGATACCACAAAAAAAGAAAATTATATGCCAATATCACTGATGAACATAGACACAAAAATCCTTAACTAAATACTAGCAAACAGAATCCAACAATACATTAAAAGGATTACACACCATGATCGAGTGGGATTTATCCCAGGGATGCAAGGATTTTTCAGTAGCTGTAAATTACTCAGTGTGATACACCACATCAAAAAATTGAAGAATAAAAACCTTATGATCATCTCAATAGATGTAGTAAATGCTTTTGACAAAAATTCAACATCTACTTATGATAACAAGTCTCCAGAAAGTGAGCATAGAGGGAACCTACCTCCACATAATAAAGGTTGTATATGACAAGCACATAGAAAACGTCATTCTCAATGGTGAAAAGCTGAAAACATTTCCTCTATGATCAGCAACAAGACAAGGATGTCCACTCTAGCCAATATTATTCAACACAGTTTTGGAAGTCCTAGCCACGGCAATCAGAGAAGGAAAAGAAATAAAAGGAATCCAAACTGGAAAAGAAGAAGTAAAACTGTCACTGTTCACAGATGACATGATATTATACCTAGAAAACCCTAAAGATGCTACTAGAAAACTACTAGAGCTCATCAATGAATTTGCTGAAGTTGCAGGATACAAAATTAATACACAGAAATCTCTTTCATTCCTATACATTAACAATGAAAGATCATAAAGAAAAAGTAAGGATACAATCCCATTTAACATCACAACAAAAAGAATAAAATACCTAAGAATAAACCTACCTAAGGAGGCAAAAGACCTGTACTCAGAAAAATGTAAGATACTGATGAAAGAAATCAAAGATGACACAAACAGATGGAGAGATATACCATGTTCTTGGACTGGAAGAATCAATATTGTGAAAATGACTATACTACCCAAAGCAATCTACAAATTCAATGCAATCCCTATCAAATTACCAATGATATTTTTCACAGAATTAGAACAAAAAATTTTACAATTTTTATGGACACACAAAAGACCCCAAGTTGCCAAAGCAATCTTGAGAAAGAAAAATGGAGCTGGAGGAATCAGGCTGCCAAACTTCAGAGTATACTACAAAGGTACAGTCATCAAAGCAGTATGGTACTGGCACAAAAACAGAAATATAGATCAATGGAACAGGACAGAAAGTCCAGAAATGAACCCACATACCTATGGTCAATTAATCTATGACAAAGGAGGCAAGACTGTACAATGAAGGAAAGACGGTTTCTCCAATAAATGGTGCTGGGAATACTAGAAAGCTAAATACATGTAAAAAAATTCAATTAGGGCTTCCCTGGTGGTGCAGTGGTTGAGAGTCCTCCTACCAATGCAGGGGACACGGGTTCGTGCCCCAGTCCAGGAAGATCCCACATGCCACGGAGCGGCTGGGCCCATGAGCGATGGCCGCTGAGCCTGCGCGTATGGAGTAATGGAAATGAAAACAAAAATAAACAAATGGGACCTAATTAAACTCAAGAGCTTTTGAACGGCAAAGGAAACCATAAACAAAACGAAAAGACAACCCTTAG
This sequence comes from Lipotes vexillifer, assembly GCF_000442215.2. Lineage (NCBI taxonomy): Eukaryota > Metazoa > Chordata > Mammalia > Artiodactyla > Lipotidae > Lipotes > Lipotes vexillifer. The sequence continues at coordinate 2,070,657 of NW_006783631.1, forward strand.
AATGGGAGAAAATATTTGCAAATGATGTGACCAAAAAAGGATTAGTCTCCAAAATTTACAAACAGCTCATGTGGCTCAATACAGTAAAAACCAAAAACCAAATCAAAAAATGGGCAGAAGACCTAAATCGACATTTCTCCATAGAAGATATACAGATGGCCAAGAGGCACATGAAAAGATGTTCAACATAGCTAATTATTAGAGAAATGCAAATCAAAACTCAATGAGATATCACCTCACTCCAGTCAGAATGACCATCATCAAAAAATCTACAAACAACAAGGGATGGAAAGGGTATAGAGAAAAGGGAACTCTCCTACAATGTTGGTGGGCATGGAAATTGGTAAATCCACTGTGGAAAACAGTATGGAGGTTCCTTAAAAAATGAAGAGTAGAGCTACCATGTGATCCAGAAATTCCACTTCTGGTCATATATCTGGAGAAAAACTTGGTTCAAAAGTATACATGCACCCCAATGTTCATTGCAGCACTGTTTACAATAGCCAAGACATGGAAACAACCTAAATGTACATTGAAAGATGAATAGATAAAGAAGATGTGGTACAGATGTGCAATGGAATATTACTCAGAATGAAATCATGCCATTTGCAGCAACATGGGTGGACCTGGAGATTATCACACTAAATGAAGTAAGTCAGACAGAGAAAGACAAAAATCCTGTGATATCACTTACATGTGGAATCTAAAAAATGATACAAATGAACTTAGTTACAAAACAGAAGTAGACTCATAGACTTAGACAACAAACTTTCGGTTACCAGAGCAGAAGGAGAGGGGGAGGGATAGATTGGGAGTTTTGGATTGACATGTACACACTGCTATATTTAGAATAGATAACCAAAAAGGACCTACTGTATAGCAGTGAGAACTCTGCTCAATATTCTGTAATAACCTAAATGGGGAAATATTTGAAAAAGAATAGATGTATATGCATAACTGAATCACTTTGCGGTACACCTGGAAAAGAACTTTTTTAATAAAATAAAATAAAGATAAAAAGAGGAAGAAAAATTGCCATCCTAGGGAAAGGGAAAGGGGGTGGGCCCACACCGGGGTAGGAGATTAAGAGGTACAAACTATTAGGTATAAAATAAGATACAAAGATATATTGTACAACACAGGGAATATAGCCAATGTTTTATAATAGCTATAAATGGAGTATAACCTTTAAAAATTGTGAATCACTGTATTGTACAGCTATAACTTATATAATATTGTACCTCAGCTGTACCTCAATTCAAAAGAAATGCTATCTCTAGATGTCATATCTCAGCTTAAACCTGCCCCTTTTCTGCTGAAATAAGCACAAACAGCCTTGCCTTCATTCAGTGTGTTCTTGTTGGCTTCAGCATATGGTAGGCACTCAGAATATAGGTGATGAGGTACATTTCCAGAATGGAATTTTTTTCCCATGTAATTATTCACCACAAATGTTCATTGCCCTCACAAGGCACCACACTCAGTGCTGCGTGGTTACAAAGACCTAAGACATAATCTCTGACCTCAAGAAGCTTACAGTCCAATGGGGCTCAATGGCAGAATGTTGGACATGAAGGAAAAGATAGATGGGGGGCTCAGAGGAAGATGTAATCAGCCAGTGTAGGAAGGTTCCTAGCAGACTGGATAGAGTAGGTGCCACTTGCCAACAGCCAGCAAAATGTCAGGTCTCCTGGGAGCTCTGCACACTGGGAGTCAGCCCTTAAAAACAATGGGATGCCAACAACAGAAGCCATAGCATGGAAAACAAACAAACAAAGTCTCATAAAGGAGAGCTCTGACACTTGAAAACAGAGATTGAAAGCTATTTAGGGAGAGTTTTGACACATCCAAAGAGACTGACAGAAGTTCCTGGACCTGTCTGTGATGTAAATGTAGGACTTCTGGACTTATTTTTGGTTTCTTTGGGTGTCTTCCTTACTGGGAAGAAGTTTTTTTAAATATGAAGTTGATTTTGTAAGAACTTGAGCTTAGAAGTCAGACAGACCTAGGCTCAAATCTACACTCTTCTACTTACCAGCTGTCTAAACTCTCCATGCCCCAGGACCTCCCACCTGGGAGATGAGGTCATTAAAAAGAATTTTAAAATACTATGCATGAAAATGCCTAACACTGAGGCTGGCCAAGAGCAAAGGATCAATAAAGGTTACCTCCCTAGGTCTGCTAGTGATTGGTTTCATTTGAACTTCAGCCAGTCAAGAGTTTTTCTCAGGGCTTGGGTTTGAGACCTTGTAAACAAGGTAGACCTTGAAGCAGTGGACTCTTGAAACCTTTGGTCCATAGGTGACATTCTCCCACCTCCCCCACTGCTACAGGAATGCAGCTAACACTTCCCAAGTGAAGCTGAGAGAGGAAAAATTACCCAGAGAAATTGGTTCATGTCAAAAAGTTACCGGATTTGTTTGAAGAAAACCACATTTTCCCCCTTTTAAACACAGAGAAGAGATCTAACAAAAACTTTTTCCAAACACAATCCATTCTATTAAGAGCATTACTGTTCAAACAATCAAAACAAGATGATTTGATTGATTCTTTTAAATGATTGAGAATCATTTAGGTAGAAGTTGGAAACCTTTGTCTGCAAAGATTAGAGAATGAATATGTTAGGCTTTGAGGATCATAGGGTCTCTGTCACAGTACTCAGCTGTGCCATTGTGGTGTGAAAACAGCCGTGGACAAAACAGTGTAAATGAATGAGCTTGGATCTGTTGCAATAAAACTTTATAGACATCAAAATTTGAATTTCATATAATTTTACGTATCACAAAATATTAATCTTCTATTGATTTTCCCCCGACCATTTTAAAATGTCATTCTTAATTTTCAGGGTTATAAAAAAACAGGCAGGAGATAGGATTTGGTTCATGGTCCCTTGCTTGCTGGCCCTGACTTAGACACTTAGGCCCTCAAAAACAAATAATCTCAGGAAATATTTTGTCCAAGCCCCATATGTTATGGTTGAGTATCAGACCCATAGAGGGGAAGTGACTTGTCCAAGATCAGCTGAGGAACACCAATTAATGTCTTTCTCTCAAAGAGTATGAGATCAATGTCAGAAGCTCAATACAAAGAGTATGGCTATTCAGCGTCAGGCAATTGCTGGTTTAATAATGGAAAAGAAAAAAGAAAAAACAGTTTTTCAACTGCTGTTGGTTACATTCAATGCCAGACAGCCAGTTTAATGGATTCGTCCACTCCCCAGAACTTTTCAGTTTACTCTCTCATTTTACAACTTGGTCATGAGACAGCTGTGTTAAAGATTCTTATAAGTGGAGTATGATGAGTGATTTTGTGTCACATCAAGGACCAAAATTGTCTTTTCACTGCCTGAATCTTATTAGGAAACATTCTGAAACATTGAAATATGTCTTCAACCTTAGGAAAGTATAAAAGACAACACCGTAACTTCACCTTCACACAAACTACACACAGAAATAAAAACCACAAAATGTAAAATGTGATTTTCTCTTTTGAAAATTGCTTTACATATTTTAATTCTTGTGTTTCCCTTAGGGGTTAGATATTTCTGTCACATAGTTATCCAATTAAAATGAAAACTCTCTGCTTTATCCTTTAGGAGAGGACAGCTGCCAGCTGCTAAGTTTTATAAAGTCTTTAATCTTGTCCATAAATATTTAACAAGAATTGGTTGGTACACAAGCTGAAGTAAAGTAAGAAATCAAAGAGAGAATCTTAGAAATAATCTCTGTGTTATGTGAAAGCTGTGTAAAACAAAAGCCGAATGACCAATGTCCTCCTTTTTATTATTAAAATAACCACTAAGATATTTCTGAATATTTTGATCACTCCTTTAGCTTACTTGCCCTCACAAATGCACAAAAATAGGTAGATTACAAAAAGATATTAAATGTGAGTTTCCGTGCCCTTTTCTCCAGGATGCTGCCATTTGTTTCTGAGACAAAATCTCATGTTTCCATGGAAACCCACAATGAGGATCTCTAAGCACTTTAGCAGCATTTGAAAATATAGACACCTCTTTTTCATTCTCATACACACACACACAGACACACACACACACACACACATCCACACAGACCCACATACATATACCACATACTCACACCTACACAAAGACCACCACCACCACCACCACAATCCTACACATCCTTATCTCAATATCCCAAACAGGCTAAAAACCCAGAATTAGCAACTAACCGTAAATACTCCAAGGATTCATGCCCTCTCTTCTATGATCTGCTGAAAAGAGAATGCTGCCATTTGCCTTGGTCTGGTCTTTGGACTTCATCCCTTTCCCTCCCATCACCCAATTCCATTTTGCAAGCCTGCAAATCTTTGAGTCATCTTTAAGGTCATCTTCACTTCCACATCATCCTGGGCAGAGACCCCTCATGAGTTTTCTTCATTCATTCTCTTTCATGTAGGATCACAGAGCTTTCTAGAGAATGGAGAATTTATGTTACTGGCAGAGATCTTTTAGACAAGAAGGTTTTCCCCCACTTACCTCTGTAACAGATTTCAGGATTGAGCACTCCTTGCTGGTAAGAAATTCTTCTTTACACCTAACTGAAATCTCTTAACTGTTCCTTAAACTCACTTGACTGTGTCCTTGCTCCATCCACAGAAGAGAGAAAAATTAGAAGGCAACCATTTCCTTTATATCAGGGTAGATTGGCAGATGAAAGACAAAGATCAAAAAGGAAGGAGGAAAGGCAGGAGGGAGGGAGAAAGAGAGAGAGAAAGACATTAACTGATGTTCCTCAGCCTTCCTTACTCAAATTCAGAATTTTCTAGTTCTAGACACCCCAGAGAACTCAGACTCCTTGCTGTGGGAGTTACTGTGGCCTTTAAGGTTGCTTCCCTGTAACATCTGTCCATCCTGATTCTGTTCCTTTATACCAGGCCAACATGTCCACTGCCCTTACAACACTTCAATCATTTACTCAAAAAACACTTAGGGAGGGCCAGCTATGTATCAGGCACTGCTCTAGGCACTAGGCTTATAGCAATGAACAAAGTGACACAAATCCCTGCTTACAGACTGCCCTCAGCTTGCTTTACACTGGCTCTGATTCCATGTCTTCTCCAGCCCATCCCTGACTCACAGCTCTGTCACCCATTTATGATCCTGATCTTTCCCATTCATTCCCCACTGGATGCTAGTATTGATTTCTCACTCTCTTGATTCTAGACTCTTCCACAAGTTGGCTCAGAGCTTCCAAGTGACATTGTTACTTTTATACTGTCTCAAACTGAGTCCCCAGACACCCCAAAAACTTGGACAGACAGTTGTCATCACAATAGTTTTTAAATTTTTTTATATGCTGCATTTTCTGTGTGCCAGGAATTAAGTGCCTTACACATATTAATTCATTTAATCCTTTTAACAATAGCTAAAATGACGTATTGCACCTTAGCCCTGTTCCTTGACTGACTGAAGAATAGCGAGCTTGTGACTTGCCCAAAGTCACCCAGCCCAAAAGTGGCAAACCTGGGTTTGCCATCTCACATTTGAGAACTTGGATTTTCAATTGCTCCAGGCATTCCCGTTACCTTTGGTTATGTTTTTGCGTATATTACCTTTTCCCCAAGATCATCTGAAATGCGATCCTTACCATACAAATTATCCACCACTCAAGTTTTCCTCTCTCACATCTCCAATGAAACTTAAGTGGCCCTCAGCCAAGGGCATCACCTTGCAGATACCACTGCTTTCATCCCCCAGGCTGATAAAGAGGGAGACATCAAAGATCCATTTTGTCAAACTGAAAAGAACTAGTGCTCATGCATGCACCCTGCATCTTAGTTCTGCTATTATAAAAGGTGTTTGGATTTTACTATCTCCTCCCATATTGTGCTTCATTATATTGTCCACACGACATCCTCTACCCTTGACATATCTCATCCCTCATGTAATGATGATTACCAGCTTCACTCTCCTCTAACTTCTCTAGGGCAGTTTCCTACAGATCTAGGTTTTGTTTTATTTATCACTTCTCTCTGCCCTTTCTTGCTTTAATTAAATTCAGCCTCAAGACATAGGAAACCAGAGAACTTATTTTTTCTTCCTTTTGATGAAAGCGATATTGTTTCCTGGGGACAGCGAATATCTCCCCCACCTCCCAGCCTCCCCAAATTCACTAGCTATGTCTCAAACAGCCTTTGTCCTTTGTTTTCCCATTTCTGCTTGAATGTTTCAAGGTTCAATTTACATTTTCATAGTTTCTAATCCAAAGGAAGGAAATGAATGGGAAGTGACCTTCATTTTCCCCTCTTTTACCATCAGTTCCTATCATTCTTCCAAAACACTGAAAAGCAGCTGTTTTCTCATTCAGGACAGTCTTCACAGCTCACAAGAAAGGCCCTTCTTGTTATTTACATAAACAGAGGATGGAAAAGAATTCATCTGATGATAACAGCTCTCGGTTACCTACAGTTTCTGAGAAGGACTGGCCAGCAGATCTCAAATCTCAGCAAATGTATGCTCACCCACATGGTATGGTTTGAGGGTTCACCACAAAATCAGATTCTCCCAATCATCATTTACAACAATAACAACAAAAATACTGTTCTTAGGATCATGTAAAATCACTCATATTTTGGTACAAATGAACATACTGATTTCCTCCAAGACTGAAGTGGCCAGTGATTATATTCAAGACAAAGGCACATCCTTCTCCAATCCTTTCTTCTTCCACATGATAGTCAGAATGAGCTTTCTGGAATATTGTGCTACTATTCTGCATAAAAACCCTTCATGGTTATACATTGTCTTTAGGCTGAAATCCAGGCTCGGTAGCCTGACAATAAAGCCCTGCAGCACCAAAACCCCTCTGCCTCTCAGGCTCACCTCTCACACACCTGGCATTTCCCACTCTGTGGTCCCACCATCCTGGAACCACATCCCCCTGTTGCAGTGGTCAGCCTTGCACGCCTGCTCCCTCTTCACTTGGCTAATTCCTCTTCCCCAACAAGACTCACCACACGTGTCATCTCCTTCAAGAAGCCCTTTCTGACAGTCTATCCTTAGCCTGCTCTGCACTCTGGGATGACCTTGTACTTCTTTCCATCATGGCTGTAAATGTGATGGTCATTGTCTTCCCTACTTATGATCATCCTGTCAGCAAAAAGGATGTTTTTCATCTGTTTCCCTGATGCCTCCTGAAAAGAAGGTAGTTACCTAATAAGTAGATAAACAATGGAATAGATGATTCAATTAATGAATAAATGAATGAAGGGCAAAAATGGAGTTAGAATCACCCAAAACCATCATCCCAAGGGTCACAATTTTCCTGAGGGTCTCCCCTGATTGGAGGGACCAGAAAGCCCAGCAGGTACGTGGAAGTGTCATATAAATAATGTCCCCAAAGTCACTGAGTCCAAGAGTCTCAATTTTGCAGCATTGGAGTGATAATGGGACCTTGTATCTGCTACCAAGACTTCACTCCCCTGGAGCTAATTCAAAATTATCTATGGCAACAGGAGACCACCTACAGAACTCAATTTGACTAAAGATCTAAGCACTTGATTTTAGCCAATACTTTCTGATTCATCATCATGATCATCACCACTAACATCAATATGATATTTTTAAGTGAATGTAGCACAGGTCTTGAACAAGCATACAAATAACCACATATAGGAAGATATATTTTTTACAGTTCTGACATTCAGAAGGTTGATATCCTTAACATTTGATTTCTGACAAGTTTATAAGGAAAACAATAAAATTTTATTTTTGAAAAGGAGGCAGAGAGAAACTTTCACTTCTGGGGAACATACATTTCCCTAATCCTCCCATTAAGTACAGCTAAAACCCCTGAACTTATATGTAAGACAAACAATGAGACTCTGAAAGATGGAGGGAAGAAAGCAGACCAGCTAGGAACTTTGGACCTGAGAAATGACACAGTGGTGGACCCCCTGAGTTTTCTTTTTGTCCCATATACACACCCCAGACTTGGAGCTTCAGGAGCTGGCAACCTGGAAAGGCTAATGGATGCAGACCCAAAACAAAATCCCCCAAAAGTCTTCTCTCCCTAAAGAAAGCCTAGCAAGGAGCAGCCTAGCAAGACAGATAACTTTTAGACCATAATGCTCTCCTCCAGCTAAACATCACAGATAAAACTGTGGCCCACCCCACCCATGCCAGCAAAGGTGGGGAGTTTACAGACCATCTTCATTGGTCTGTAAGAAGGTCTCTGAACTCTTCCACCAGGGTGATGGCAGAAAAGACAGAGTAGGGAGCAGGACAAGCAGTACAGTTGCCTGCAGTAACAGGCATGTAATAGGCAGTAATGTGGTCCCCCACCCCCATGTTATGGAGACCACGTGGGAAGGCTGAAATATAATAGCACCAAGTAAGGAACCTACCAGCAGTAATAAGTCACCATGCTGGGGTTCAGAAGACACCTGGCATTGAGTCAGGACTTTCACCACCACCCAGTGCGAATGAGGCCACCCTGCCCCCGACCATGGAGGCTATGTAGGATCAGTGACAAGGTATCTCTGCCCTCGCAGGCAAGGGTGGGATAAAGACCTCATGGTGAGCCAATCTCTTACCCTTACCCAGCAGTAAGGAGGAACTTCACCACACTTGGAGGTCAACAGAGGGTATAGGGGACTTGGTATTCCCACCTCTTCCTGGCAGTAATGAGGGTGGGCTTCCTTCCTCAGATGGAGTGATGCTACAAATCCCAGCTAAAAAAGAAGGTCTAACTAAGACCCAGAGTCCATAACATAATACCCCAAATGGCTTTGATCAAAAAGCACTCATCACACAAAGAAGTAAGAAAACCTCAGCTAAAATGGCGAAAAAATAGATACCCACACAGAGATGTTAGAATTATCTGACAAGGGTTTTAAATCAGCCATCATATAATGCTTCAATGAACAATTTAGAACACATTTGAAGCAAATGAAAACAGAGAAAGATTTAGCAAAGAAACAGAAAATCTCAGCAAAGAAACAGAAGATATAAAGAAGAACCAAACGGAAATTTTAGAATAAGAAAAGAGAAAACCTAAATAAGAATCAGTGAATGGACTCAAATCAGAATGTAGAGGACAGAAGAAAGAATTAATGACCTTGAAGATAGAACAATAGAAATGGTATAATATGAAAAACAGAGAGAAACAAGCTGGAAAAATAAACAAATACACACACACACGCACAGATGTTCAAGAAACTGAAACAAGGGTTACATGGAATCTCTCTGCCTTATTTCTTATTACTGCATAGACAGTTATCTCAATATAAAAAGTTTAACTAAAAAATAAAAAGAAAGCAGAAAACAGGAAACACTTTGACAATTCACCAAAGAGCAAATAAATATAGCAACGCTGGGGCTGGTGGGGGGTTGATGTTTAACTTTACTAATCAATGAATTTAAGACAGATTTTTTAAACAAAAAATAAGTTTCCAGCAGTTTCTCCACATAATGGAGAAGAAGTCCCCTGGTAGCAAAACTTTTATTTGGGTGCAATAGGACCTTTTGAGTTTTATATGGCATAATAATTTTGTGGCTAACTTATGTTGTGTGCCTTTGTGCCAGGAACATTATACAATTCACATGGATTATCTCATTTAATCCTCACAGGGATCTTAAGAAGAAGGTACTTAAATAAACCCTCTTTCACAGATAAGGAATTTGAGTCTTAAAGAGATTAAGCAAATTGCACAAGACTACTCAGCTCAGAAATGGTAAAGCTAGGATTCAAAGTCAGGTAGTAAACCCACAGAAGATACTCTCACACCCAGGTTTTAGGAGAAGCTCTCTCCACCTGGTAGACAGATATCTTGGAAGGAATGTATCCATTTCATGAACAGCCCAAGAGCCTTCTGAGATCACAGTCTTGGCCCCCACTCCCCAGCTCCCAGATTCTAAACTAGCACCTTGGCTGGACCAGGTGTTCCTGGCCCTTAAAGTCTGCAGAGAGAAAGGATGCTCAGGGCACAAAAAGGTGGGAGGCATCTAATGGCCCAGGCACTATAGGGTCCCTGAAGCTCACAGGCTAGATCTGGGGTAGCATGGGACAGTGCTATAAGCATGACTCTCACCTCCAAGCCAGCCAACCTGACACCATGGCTGAGCTTGAACACAGTGAGTGAGTATGTGTGGGGCATGTGGACGAGGACCTGAATTGTTCAGGGCAAGCCTTCAACAGCCACTCCCTCTGCAGCCTCTGACAGAAAGTACTGATCAGATTCTCTAGTTATCTTATTCCCAGGCATTCAGAAGTCAGATGAATTCTTCCCTGTGGATTCTCAGATGAGGCAGGGATGGGGATGTTGCTGGGAGGGCATATTTAACTCCCTGCTCATACTGGCTATAAATGCTGAAATCATCCTTTGGGGGTAATTAGAGTAATATAATCACATTTGTACCCCAAATAAGTAAAGCAGGCTATACAGATTATATTCATTATCCAAGAAACGTATATGGAAATAACAGTGGAGTGTCATTTCCTTTTTCTAAAATAGGCAGTAAAATATGATACTTCATGGCAATGGAGGGAGTTTGGTGGAAATTGAACTCTGAGACATGGCTGAAGGGATTTGTAAATGCATACAAGTTCTCTGGAAATTGTTTAGTACTGTGTATCCCATCCTCTATGGGAACAGTATGGGAAAGATGCTCACTGTGGCATTGTCTACGACAGTGAAAAATTAAGGGAGAGGTTAAATAAATCAGAAATACCTGTACAGTGGAATAGTATTGGCCACTCAAGTTATGAGAAATATGCTTATTGGTCTAAGGAAATGTTCATAATATACTGTTAAGTGAAATAAAACAAGACATAAAACAATATGTAGTGTGATTTCAATTGTATACATGCACAAGGTAAAACTAAGAAGGAAATATAACACAACATAAATACCTAGTATCTCTCAATGGTGGGGTTCAGAATAGTGTTTTAATTACTTGTTTTCAAAATTTCCAAATAGTAAAAAATTGCCGTGTTCTTTTTATAATGGAAGGAAAACAAAAGAAAAAGAGATGAGTCCTGTTTGTGACCTCTGGGAGGTTACTAATGACGAAGGTAAACATAGGGCAGTAGAATAAGGGCTGAAGCAGATAAATGAGAGAAGAGAGGGTTCCACCATGTATTATGGCCACACATATGCCTTTCTGAGCATTAGAGAGCTGCTGGCAGGAGGAAATGGATGGCTTATGTTTATTATCTGTCACTATCACTGTCTGAGAAACAACACCCATAGGGGAGGGTCAGAGAGCACCCCGTTTAGGGAAGGGCAAAAAAAAGTAAGGGTCTAAATGATCTGTAAGCCAGAGAACACCTAGATGCACAGTACTTGGGCATAAATGGAGATGAGCACGCTGTGTTACTGGGAGTTTCTGTTTCCACTCTTTCCTTCCCCCTTGTATCTCCCCCAGCAGATGCCTGGGAAAAACTAAAGGGCCCAGTCCCTCCCCACACATACCACTGCCTCTGGGGATGCTCAGAGCTCTGAGCCTCAGGCCAACTGGCAGCAAGTTCAAAGTTGCAGACAGTGTCCAATTCTCCAAGTAACGGCCACAGATGTGAACCCAAGATCCTTGGGCTCAGGAGGGAGAAGCAGCAGTTTGGCTATTCCTAGGAATCTGCAGTGTTTCCATTGGGTTAAAACACCCAGTCCCTTGAAGGAGCAATCCCCTGCCATCTTTGTATGCAAGTGAGAAAGATTAAAAATGTATCTATGTTTCTAGAAACAGAAGGCCCTAGGGAGCAATGAGTTCAGTTCAGAGAAGCACGCACCCACCTTTTTAAGGTAGTTCAACTACAGCTTGAGAGCCAATAACACATTTGGAAGGGACTATCAGCAAAACCTTTGAGAATCCTCTGATGTGAGCCAAGCAGACTACAACCACAAAACAAGACAGAAGCGAACTGTGTTGATTCTTCTAATGTATGAAGCGCTTTCCGTACATCGATGTAGGAGGAATAGTCCTAAATAGGTCAAATAATTAATTCTTTCCTGAATTTTAAAAGGAAATTTCAGGTCTCTCATAGTTATAAAGTAATTTGAAAGAGGAAAACTGTGTATCTTTGGACTGTGACGTATGCACATTTTGTTATAATTATATAAATTTTACACTGTTTATCATTGTCTCCTTTCACAGTTATCCAATTTTCACTTCATCATTATGGGTTTATCCTTTTAGCATCATCCATTCTTTTATCATTCTAGTTAATATCATTGTATAATCAGCCTGAAATAATTCTCTTTATTTTATTAGTCTTTTTCACCCTCTTTTCCTGGCACTGTATTAGCGCTTTATGTGTGTTATTACATTTAACCTTCAGAGTAACCCTCAGTAGGTAATAACCATATTATTGAAGAAGAAACTTGAGCCTTAAGTAAGTGAAGTGACTTGCCCAAAATTGCACAGTCATCAGGGAGAAGAGTTTGGGTTGGTCTGGGGGTTGCCATCTTCAAAGCCCTTCATTTACCCATCATCCAATGCTACCCCCACTAGTCTCTACTGATGACACAGAAGACACACTGAGATCCTCTAAAGATTCATCCTGAAGGACACTTAACCCAGTGTGATGGCCTCAGATAATAATGCTGCCCATTGACTCCAGCTACGAAAATCTTCCAGAACCTACAGTGTCCATAATTACTGAGCTTATCACCACACTATTTGCTGCTCTTACAGGGGAATAGTAGATAATGGAAAACATTTTAGAGGAGGATAAAGCACAGCATTTTAAAAAGGCAAGAATTGTAGTACCTGTTTCTTCATGGAACATGTTTGTAGAGTATAATCTCTAGTTTTGCTGTTTTCATCGCTGCAGAGAAAAAAGGGCATTTAGGAAAATCATTGTTAAATTTTTCTCTGAGCGCTAACTATCAAGCAATTTTTCATTACAATTAATTGATTTTTTTTTTAAAGACACTGTTTTAAGTGTTTAAGACACTTTACAGAAGGCTCATGAACCTTTGGCTCTTGGTAGCCTATCCCATATTAGGAGATTATGTTCTATAATTAGAAGAATTCTTCACTAATTATTATTAGTGAATATTCACTAATTATTATTATTATAGAAGAATTATTCACTGTCATACTCTGTGACATTGCTCAAGAAAAGACCTCTCTCCTATTACATATTTCAGATTATTGCTCTGTTTTGGGTGTTTTGCTTTTAATGTAATCAATAGTATCATATGTGATGCTTGTGAAACCATATCTTTGAAAGAAGAAGTGTAGCAAAACAAATTTTTTTTAAAAAAATCACACATTTTTCTCCACTCTGCTCTTTCAAATCTGCTCTGTGGGACTAATTCTTCTTTATATTAAAAATGTTTTCTCTATTTTTTCTGTCATTCTTATATATTTAAAAAATTCTCTACTTTTAGACTCCCAATCTTTTTTCATAATATAACTATTCAGTCTCAAGCAAGAGTCAAACTCTCATCGGTACTTAATAGCAACGCTGCTCCTTCATCCAAGAGGTGGTCAAGGTCACATTCTCCATTTCCCCACCTAGAGCATCTGGCCCTTTCCTCAACTCAAAAAGACATCTCTGCTTCCTCCAGGGACAGAACGGAGGAGAATTCACGGGCAGGAAAGGATGACCTCCAGCTGCGGCAGAGGGTTAAGGCTGATTCTTCCTCTCGGGGCCCTTTTGCACGAGTATTTCAGAGCCCGATGGTTGGTGTCCTCTCCTCCAACTGGCTGCCAGGGGTTCCCTCCTCAGCCCTGCCCCTGCAGCCTTCCCAGACACAGCCTGACTCTGTTAGGTCCTAATGCCCCTACAAGTAGTCAGCTTGAGCAAAGTCCCTCTAGGCCAGCTCTCTTCCACTTGGATCTTAATTCATCTCATTCATCCTTGTCTCACAAACTCTGGAAGCATAGCCTGCTCCCAAAGCAACCAGCTATCCCACTGGCAACAGGATCTCACCTTCAGACTCCCAACTCTGGATCCTACAGTCTCTGTTCCTCCTCATGGTCCCCATATGAAAAAGTCCAGCTCTCTGCAAGTTCCTTCTGAAGTCCCTCTCACTAGGTAGAAGTGAAAGGGAAGTACCCACCTCCCCTTTCCCATCAGGACAAGGGAAAGAACACACTACAACATTTTGACAACTTCCTCAAAGAAATCTTCTCTTGACTTTCCAGCTTCTCCTTACATAGAGAGATTAGGCTGCAATAACAAATTAACCCCCAAATGTCAGTAGCTTAGCAAAACTTTATTCCACTCTCAGGAGAACCCTGCTAAGAATCGGGATGTCTTGTGAGGGCTGTTGCTCATCAGGTGATCCAAGATTCCAGGCAATTTCAGTTTTGTGGCTTAGCCACAACACCAAGACTAAGGAAGAGAGTGCATGTAGAAGCCACACCCACTCTTCTACGATTGGGCCTAAAAGTGACAAGTGTCCCATCCCTTCACAGCCTATTGACCAGAATAGTCTTGTGGCCCCGCCTACCTGCAAGGAGGCCAGGAAATGAAGGAAAACAAAGGAGATATTGGTGAGCATTCCTATCTCAGCAACATCCCCCAACATGGATAAGGGGCTTATGGACTTTAATTTCCTTTGCAAGTCCTTCTTCAACAATAGAGCATCTTGCTTTGTTATATGGGAGGTTTTGGCACCTAATGTCTTGGGTATCAGCCAAAATAAAGACAGAAAGAGTCCCATTAAAACATCCTATGACACTGTGTTAGCACTTTAAAAGCTTACTACATACAATGAAGAGAATTAACATGTATTGAGCTTCTACCAGATACCAGGCACTGTTTCATGTTGTTTACATGTGTGACCTCATTTGATCCTCACAAGAATGCTGAGTAAGATATAGGTGGTAATTCCCTAGATTATCACATGAAAGAAGCTGAGTCTCAGAGACTAAATACATTGGCCAAGGTCAGTTCATTAGGGAAA
>NW_006783631.1:2085618-2099041 GCF_000442215.2 Lipotes vexillifer
GGGAAAGAGTCAGGTTTTCAGAATCCAGATGTGTATTTCACAACAGCATTCTCTTCCACGTGGTTCACATTTTGTCCGTCTCAAGCAAATATACCCAATGCACCAATCCATCCTCTCAGCACCAGACATATTCAGAAAGCTATAACAATGAATGTGAGATTAATATTAGAATTATTATCAGAATTAATGACCTTCACTGGATTTTAGAAACATAAAAATATCACTAGGCTCCAAGTAATAGAAGGTCTAATAATTATTTCTTGCATTTCCGTCTAATTGTTTTCAATCTCATCATGTGCTCATACGAACCATGCATTCCATGGGCTCTTGCCTTCGTGATGCCCTCAGACTTATCCATCCTTGGCACATGGAAAAACCTAAAGGGGATGGTAGAGGGAGTGGATAAAGAGTTTGCTGTCCCATGTTTGACCTCTTCCCGCTTGCCTACTCTTCTCACCTCTATCTTGATCTCTGTGAGGTCCATTAGTTAGACATCTACTTCCTGTACACCTAGAATAATGTCAACCTTGAGATATTCCATCCACAAATACCAAATATTTATGCAATTTATAAGATAGTCACATTATAAATCAAATAAATATGTCATCCCATGATTCCAACCTTCCTCATTCTCGGGAAAATTTGTGTTAATTACTATGTGCAGGCACATGAGAGTTGCAAGTTGGAGGGAATCTAATGAATTGGACTGAATGTACAGTGTGTGGTTTTGAATGGGTTTTGAATGTGGTTTTGACAGTTCATCCTCAGGAGTATGTAGCATATAGCAGTTCAGAGAGTGAGGAAATAGGCTTAATGAGAGTGTCAGCCTTAACTACTGCATTCTATGAGAAAAAAGAAAAAAACCTTTTCAAAGGATTTCCCAATCCTGGGCAATAATCATTGCCTATGGCTCCATACATGCCAGGGTGCTTAAGGAATCAATGGTGTAGAGGGTAGAAAAGACAGAACAAAACAAAAAGAAGAAGAACCACATAATAAGAATTGAAGTTTCAGGCAATGCTAGATGACCTCTCCAAAAGCTAGCTAAAGATTCCCCATGCAGGCAAGCCTTAGTGTCAGCTGGAGGCCACTTGTGTTTTCCTCCTCTCCTGAGGAAATCCAATTCAGTGCCACAAGTATTAACTGAGCTCTCCTGTGCAATGGCCCAGCACTCTTATTACAGGGAATACAGACATGAGTGTGACACTAACCTTGTCTGTGGGTACGTTGGGTGGGAGAGAAGGGTAATACACAAAAAAGGTAAGGGCCCAAGGCGAAGGTGGACAAAAGGCCAGTAAACAAGACTGGATTTGAAGGTTACAGACCATTGAAGAGTCCCATTTGACTCAGTACACGTTCACTCACTTGCACACAGCTATGTTTGTGCTAGACCCAGCTGATTCACACCATTTATCAGCTCTTCCTCCCTTCCCTGGAAGATGCTGCCTTTAGATACACAGGAGATTACTTTGCAAATCAACAGCAAGTTAGGTAGTAATATCTGATTTTCCACCTATCAGGCATTTTGGTCAATCACTCTTCTACTCTGTACTCACAGATTCTTTATTGAACCTGTGTTTTTTTTATTGAACACAGGTTTTTTATTGAATTCCTACCCCAATCTGCATGATTTTCTCATTAAATTTCAGGTTTCAGAAACTTATTTCATTTAACACTCCTGTTGTGAACAGAAACCATCAAACTGGATTTGTGCTGGATGCTAGAGACAAAAAGGAATATGATAAAATCTTTATTCTTGGGGCTTCCCTGGTGGCGCAGTGCTTGAGAGTCCGCCTGCCGATGCAGGAGACGCGGGTTCGTGCCCCGTTTCGGGAAGATCCCACATGCCGCGGAGCGGCTGGGCCCGTGAGCCATGGCCGCTGAGCCTGCGCATCCGGAGCCTGTGCTCCGCAAATGGGAGAGGCCACAACAGTGAGAGGCCCGCATAACGCAAGAAAAAAAAAAAAAAAAAAAAAATCTTTATTCTTCAAGACTTCATGCTGTATTGGGGAAGACAGAAGATGCAAAGAAAACATGTTGTAGGGGGTTCCTTCTTAACCCTTTAGAACTACCAGTGTACTGGGGATTCTGACCTCTGGAAGAAAACAAAGATCAGAGGCACAGGTTGCAGATGAGGCATGTGGGGATATGGCAGGCAGGGAAGGGAGCATGTGTAGGAGGCATGGTGGATGTCGCTCATGGTCAACGCAGCAGATAGTCCTCTCCATTCTCCTGCTTGGGGGCAGAGACACCTGGATCACAGAGAAGAAAGCAAGCACCTCCACCCACCACCCAGGGTGTGAATCATGATCATTCTAAGTCAGTGGAAAATCCATCTCTCTTTGCCAGAGACTGGTCTTGGGTAGGCATAGTTCTGGCCAATGATTCATAAGGGGAAGTCCATCATGGGAGGCCTTCACTGTAGGATAACAAGACAGATCTCTGAGAAGAAAGCTTTTTGATGCCACTGTTCTTGGGGCAATGCTGTGAGCACATGGTGCCCTGGAGTTGGATCACCCATCTTGTGGCCATAAAGTATAAACTAAGAAGAGGCAATGCAAGATGACAGATCACAAAGATATATAGAGTCTGCATCCCAACTGAAATTGTTGAACTATCGAAAGACCGTGGAACTGTCAACCTATAAGTTGCTTTGTAAGATAACAACGAACATCTTCATAAGTCAGGTCAATGTTCACTGAGTGTCTGTAACCTGCAGCCAAAAGAATCCTGACTCAGGTGGGGTAGAAAAAGTCTTATGTACTTCTCACAATCATTCTCTAAGGTGGGAAATACTATTACCTCCATTTTACAGATGAGTAAACTAAGATCATTTAAATCATTGTCTCAAAACACAAAAATATAAGTAAATGCCCAGATGGAGATTTGATCATGGGCCTAATTCTAAGTCTGTTCTCCTCCCACTATGAAATCTTATTATCACAAAAAATGGCAGAGTTCATTACAAAATTATTTGCATAATGACCAGGTGTCAAGAAAATGGATACAAAATTCTATTGAGAAGCAATTTGAATCTATTCTCTCTTAAATTCAATAAAAATTTACTGAGGGTCTGCTCTGGATTAGGCACTGGGTTACAGAACTGTCCTTAGCCAGGCCCCTGCTCATGGTTTCAGAAGAACAACCAACCTTATACTCCAGAACAGCCTTACCTTGAATCAATATGACGTCAGATGTCAGTGGGCAACCACATGATTCAGTCATGCATCTAGAGATAAAACATCTGGAAAACAGAAAGTTGGAACTCTTCATGACCATGGAAAGACAATGGAATATGAAAAAGTCAACTCATCCTTTGGACAGTCCCCAAAGCCCCCATGTTTGATGCCATGTGGACCAAACATTAAAATGAGTGGAGACATCCTTCACCTCCTCTTATTTGGCTGTGGTGCTTTGTCTCCCTTTATCACCACCTCCCCCTTACCCAGCTCAGAGGAGGCAGACTTGCTGTAAACTCACCCTCATGATCCCTAACTCTGACCCTATGTCACCCTCTTCTGTGTTGCTGCTGAAGATGTGACCAGAGCTCCCAGATCCTTTTGTGCTGTTGTTGACCCTTCTTCCAAATCTCTTGCAGTCAAGGTGCCAGGGAACTAGGTACTTCCATGACTGCAGGCTCACAAGCTGCCTGAGTAGCCAGGGATTTAGCTCTTTAATCTCATCCGCAGGAGAGGCGAATTTTCCAGCACGAAACAGCAAGAGTCTTATACGTAGCTCCAGGTTTAGTCTATGAGAAATGCTTAACATAGGTAGAATAATAATAATAACAAATATTTATTAAAAAGTGGCTTTATTATAACTCCATTTTTTTTCCAAGACACCAATCCCCAGAAAAAAAATCTGCTTTGTGTCATATTCTCAGAAGTACAGCTTGTTCTTAGTCATTCTCTCTCTCCCCTTGTCTTTCTCTCTTCCTCTTCTCCTTCTATCTCTCAGGTCAGATGAAAGTATTGATGAATGATCAGTTTCAGGGCCAAGAAAAGCCTCCAGGAGAACTCTTCAAGACTTCAACGTGAGGCCTAGCCTGCTCAATATTTTCATCGTTGATTTGAGTACTGGCAACGAAGCATGCTCACCAAATTCTCAACTGAAGCAAAGCATTTAAAGAAGATTCTTTGATGCTGATACCTGTGTTCAAAACTATAAGACAGTCAAATGCCAAGTCCTGTACTTAGCGTCAAACATCAATTTCCCAAAGGTTAAATGGGCATCTGGCTCAAAGTTGAATCTGTATTTAAAGGTCAGATTTTGTGTGTGTGTGTTGCATTGTTTCATATTATACATATTTTTTAATTTCACAGACAGAGTTAAAAGGGAAATTCAATGTATCAGCTCTTTATTGGACACCCATGAGGTTCTACTCACTGTACTGTTGTGGTGGTCAGAATAGTGGCCCTAAAGATGCCCACATCCTAATATCCAGAGCTTGTGATTACAGTATGTTCAATGGCAAGGGAGAATTAAGGTTGCAGATGGAATTAAGTTTGCTATTCAGCCAACCTTAAGATAAAAGGATTGTCCCAGGGCTTCCCTGGTGGCGCAGTGGTTGAGAGTCCGCCTGCCGATGCAGGGGACACGGGTTCGTGCCCCGGTCCAGGAAGATCCCACATGCCGCGGAGCAGCTGGGCCCGTAAGCCATGGCCGCTGAGCCTGCGCGTCCGGAGCCTGTGCTCCGCCACGGGAGAGGCCACAACAGTGAGAGGCCCACGTACCGACCGAAAAAAAAAAAAAAGATTGTCCCAGATTATCTGGGAGAGACCAATGTACACAAGGTCCTTTGTTTTTTTTTTTTTCCATTTATTTTTTATATAGCAGGTTCTTATTAGTTATCTATTTTATACATATTAGTGTATATGTGGCAATCTGGTGGGCAGAACTCAGTAAAACTTTAATCTGTTTATCTGCTGATGGGTGGTGCTGGGTTCCCTCTATGTTGGTTGTTTGGCCTGAGGCAACACAACACTGGAGCCTACCCAGGCTCTTTGGTGGGGCTAATGGTGGGTTCTGGGAGGGTTCAAGCCAAGGAGTACTTCCCAGAACTCCTGCTGCTAGTGTCCTTGTCCCCAGAGTGAGTCACAGCTGCCCCCCACCTCTGCAGGAGACCCTCCAACACTAACAGGTAGGTCTGTTTCAGTTGCTTATGGGGGTCACTGCTCCTTGCCCCTGGGTCCTGATGTGCACTATTCTGTGTGTGCCCTCCAAGAGTGGAGTCTCTGTTTCCCCAAATCCTCTCCAAGTCCTGAAATCAAATCCTACTAGCCTTCAAAGTCTGAATCTCTAGGAATTCCTCCTCCTGTTGCCAGACCCCCAAGTTGGGAAGCCTGACGTGGGGCTCAGAACCTCCACTCCAGTGGGTGGACTTCTGTGGTATAAGTGTTTTCCAGTTTGTGAGTCACACTTCCAACAGTTATGGGATTTGATTGTATTGTGATTATGCTCCTCCTACCAACTCACTGTAACTTCTCCTTTATCTTTGGATGTGGGGTATCTTTTCTGGTGAGTTCCAGTGTCTTCCTGTCAATGATTGTTCAGCAGTTAGTTGTGATTCTGGTGGTTTTGCAAGAGGGAGTCCACAAGGTCCTTTAAGTGTGGAAGAAGGAGGCAGAAGGTTAGTCTAGGAGGCATTGAAAATGCTGTGCTTTTGACATTGAAGATAGAAGAAGAGGCCATGAGCCCAGGAATGCAGGCAGCCTCCAGGAACTAGAAAAAGTAAGGAAGCACATCCTCCCACAGAGCCCCCAGAAGAAACACAGCCCTACTGTACTTTGATTTTAGCCCAGTAAGACTCATTTTGGACTTCTGACCTCCAGAACTGTAAGATTTTAAAATCTGTGTTGTTTCGAGCCACTAATTTTGTGATAATTTGCTACAGCAGCAAGACAAACTAATACAACTAGGTTTGTTTAATGTACATTTACTTTCTTATTTGCTCTTCACTATGGCTGAAACATTTGTCTCCATTTTACAAGTGAGAAAACTGAGGCTCAGAGAGGTTAAATGACTTGCCTAGGGCCATACAGCTATTCAGTGACAGAGTAAAGTTCAAACCTGAATCTTCCTGACTACAGATTCCAGGATCTTTACTACACTCTGTGCTCCACGTCAGTGGTTAACACACAGCTGACAGCAGACTACTCGTCTTGAAGTGAATATAGGAAGGAGTAACTTTTAAAAATAAAATTAGAATAGAAAATGAAAAGAAGAAATTAGGAGAGATAAGAAGGGAAGAGGGGAGGAGAGATGAGGGGAGGGAAGGAGAGAGTAGAGAACACTGCAGTTGCTATGGGTAAATGTTTTCTAAGAAAATTTTAGGTATATTTTAGATGGATGTTTGTGCATGATGTAAAATGTATTTCTCACTGTGGTTGAAGTAAAAAAAAGTTTGAAAGACACTGCCCTACAACATATCTCTAGAGAGAAAGGGAAAATACAGCCCAGCTCCTACCCTGGGAATACCCATAATCTAAACAGAGACTCATAAAACAAACCATTGGAATGCAACATATTATGGGCTGGGTCTGACACAACTTGCCAGAGAATCACAGTTGACACGACAGGTTCACATCATCCTCACTGGCTCCTGGGGGTCCACAGAGGCCCTTCAGGAGCTCACACACAACATGTGCAAAACGGATTTCACTATTTGACCACAACACTGATGCTCCCCTACAGCCTACCTGCAATTAACATCACAACAACCTGCTTGTTCAAAATGGAAACAATATAGTCTTCTGTCCTTTCAGCTCTTCTCTCACCAAGACCACTAGACTCTGCTTCTTAAGTCCCAGAATCATCACTTTTTCTCCATCCCTATTACCACAGCCTTGAGAACCTCCCCCTCTCCCATCTGGACACCTGGGATTGCTCCCAGCCCATCTCCCTTACCCCAGCACCTCCCTCTCCAGTCCACAATGCAATCTTCAGCCACAGATCCTACTGTGTCTCCTTCCTCCTTGCTGTCCTGCCTGGCTTCTCCCTTGCAAAGCATTTTGCATGTTCAACATTTGGACCCAAAAGTCTTCCTTTCCAACCACTTCCCTAGTACACAGTCTCTACAGCCTGCCTATACCCAGCTTTCTGAAAGTCCCCACATGGACCATCAATTTTCATACCTTGTAAATTTTGTACTTACTGCTTTCTGTCCTGAGAATGATGTTCTTTCCACTTTAGGTCTAGGAAAACCCTTGTTCTAGCAAAGCTGGAAAAATCTTTTCTGACTCCCTCAGGCAAAAGAAATCACATCCTCTGCTGAGCCACATGGCTGTGTGAACATATTTCTTTTACAACATTAATCCAAATGTATCCTGTTTCCTTCTCCAGTGCTTCCAGGGCAGCAACCACATCATAGCTATACTTTCACCCCAATTCCTAGCTAGGGACCAGAATGTAGTGGGCCTTTCCAAAGAATAAGTAAACAATGGTTGGAATGGAGCTCCAGACCTTGATATCAGTCTACCTCTTCTGGATTTCCTTCTGGATATCTCCCACGATCCACAGTTTAACACGTTCAGAAGTAGACTCTGTATTCCCCTCCTAAACCTGATACAATCCCAGGTGGTGCCACCTCAGTAAGTGCATTCCCCGAGCCAGACATCTGGTCAACATCCCTGTCATTCTCTCCTTATCTCAGCAATAGGCCAGCATTAATTTACCTCTGAAGCCTATATTTAATGAATTACCTCGTTTTTATATTCACCATCACCTCCATGTGCCAACCATCATCTCCTGCCCATTACTGCTGAAACAGTTTTTTCACTACTCCATCTACATCCATATTTGCCCATCCCATACTCTAATCCTTTCTATTAATTGTAACCAGTGTAATTTAGAGAGAACTCTGAACATGTCACTGTCCTATATAACACCCTTAACCCCAAATCTTGAGATGAAGTTCAATTTTTTCAATATTCTTTCTTCAATATCCTTCCTTTCTTTTTTCTTTCCTTCCTTTCTTTCCTTTTTTCTTCTTTTCTTCCTTTCTTTCTTTTCTTCTTCTTTCCTTCAACAAATCTTTACTCAGTCTAATCTCTGATGACTTCTCCAGGAACTCCTTGCCTGTCTGGCCACACCAGCTTTCTCATGTTTGCACCTTCCCCCTAAGGGTGCCCATGAAACTTCCTCTGCTCAGGAGCAGGGATAATTCCATCAGAGAAGACATCATTTTTTCCTAAGCTTCACTGACACTTGACTGATGTCAGTCTACTAGAATCTAAGCTTGCTAAAGGGAGGAACCATATCTATCTGATTCATCCTTCTCTCCATCCCCAGCTAACAGCCTGGCACACTGTAAGGGCTGACCTAACATTTGATAAATGGAAGAATTTAATCAGTGGAGCTGGCTGCTCTACAGAGCACCAGTTTCCCCAAAAAGTCCCCAAGGCCCTTGCTGGGGCCAGAGGGAGGCAGAGTAGGTGAACTTAGGACCCCACAACCCACTTTGCCCAGAGAAGATCTGTGTGGGTCTGATTTAGATGCTGGGTCTCTGCAGAAGAGTTTATTTTGAAAATTAGCATTCTACTTGTAAGTTGTGTAGAAGTAAATTTTAAAACCAGGAACATGGAAAAAGGGGTTGATAACAAAGGGAAAGCAGGAGGATGATAGACTTGGAGGATGATAGACTGGTTTGCATTTTGATTGTGGCAGTAGTTACACAATTGTATGCATTTGTCAAAACTCATAGAATGTGCTGAATTTTACAGTGTGTAATTTTTTAAAGCAAATAAAAGTAGGAAAGATTTGATTACCTTTGGAAGTTATTTACAGATTCATAAGAGGAAGGAATTTCATATCATGAAAAAAATGTATGCCATGACCAAACACAGACACACAGAGCTTAGGAGGACCTGGAATTAGATTTTCTGTTCACATCCAAATACAAGGCTCGCCTGAATACAAGGCATGCAGCCATTTTTCCCAATGAGAAGAACAAAAAATTGTTTCAGGCCCTCTTCAGTATATCAACTATTAGAGCAAATTATATCACCAAATGACTGTAAAATTTAGTTTTATATTTATATAAAATATTATATATATATAATTAATTAATATAAATATTTAAATATAAATATTTAAAGTCACATATTATATACAATAACATATTGATTTAGAAATATTGCTTTTGGGGATTCCCTGGTGGCTCAGTGGTTAAGAATCTGTCTGCTAATGCAGGGGACATGGGTTTGAGCCCTGGTCCCAGAAGATCCCTCATGCCACTGAGCAACTAAGCCCGTGAGCCATAACTACTGAAGCCCGCGTGCCTAGAGAAGCCACCGCAAGGAGAAGCCCACACACCACAACAAAGAGTAGCCCCCGCTCGGCACAACTAGAGAAAAGCCCATGCATATCAACAAAGACCCAACACAGTCTAAAATAAATAAATTAAATTTAAAAAAAGAGAAATATTGCTTTCTTCATTCACACATTTTATGAAACACCTTTCTTGGAACTCTTCACATACACTGCTGACAACAGTATTTCTGCTGTCACCAAAGACATTTTATGAGCCACATAACATAAAACATGGCTCATCAAAGCACATCATCTTACTCCCATAATAGTTGTTTAAAATATAGGATTTTGTGACTCCACATGATGTTGTCACTGAGATGATTTTTATTAGCATTGTAGTTATATTCCTGATTTCCTTAAAGCAAAGCTTCTCGGCTATAGCACAACTGACATTTGGGCTGGATAATTCTTTGTTGTGGGGACTTGTCTTGCGAGCAGCAGGATGTTTAGCAGCATCCTTGGCCTCTATCCACTAGGTGGCAGTAGCACGCACAACCCCTATCAGTCATGACAGTCAAAAATGGCTCCAAAAATTTTCAAATATCTCCCAGGAGGCAAAATCGTTCCCAGATAAGAACCACTGCCAGAGAGCAAACTCTTACTGTACTGTTGTATTATATTATTTTTAAATTATTTATTTATAACAACCTCAATATTTTGAACTGCAAGGTCAAATACCCAGAAACCATTACTAAATTTTTCAGAAATTCTTTTGCTTCATCATTTTTTTTTTTTAAGATGTTGGGGGTAGGAGTTTAGTAATTTATTTATTTATTTTTGCTGTGTTGGGTCTTCGTTTCTGTGCGAGGGCTTTCTTAGTTGCAGCAAGCGGGGGCCACTCTTCATCACGGTGCGTGGGCCTCTCACTATCGTGGCCTCTCTTGTTGAGGAGCATGGGCTCCAGACGCACAGGCTTAGTAGTTGTGGCTCACGGGCCTAGTCGCTCCGTGGCATGTGGGATCCTCCCAGACCAGGGCTCAAACCCGTGTCCCCTGCATTAGCAAGCAAATTCTCAACCACTGTGCCACCAGGGAAGCCCACTTCTTCTTTTACTGATTCTATTATTTGAATCTTAATGCATTAAAAGTAGCATCAACTAAAGTATTTAAAGACTCTCCAAGGGTTATGCTGGGGAAAACCTCACCTGAGATGCAGGCACACAGGATAACTCAGCCTCATCTCACCTACAACACTCCCACAAGTGAGCACTCAGCCTTTGCTTGAATAATTCAAGTGACAGAAGTCTCATGACTTTAGCAATTCTGATGGAATAGTTACTGTGGTCTCCCTGCCCTGAACTCCTAGGCATCAGGCCAAGTTCTGCCTCTTTGCAACAGGGCACCACTTTAAATATCTCAAGACAACAAATGAAGTCTCACTTTAGTCTTTTTTTTCCCCAGGACACAGTTCCCCCAGCTCCTTCAGCTCATAAGACATGTTTTCTCAGTATGACTTTACCCTAGGCCTTGTCACTGTCCTCTGATAAATGTGGCTTAGAATGAACCTGGTGAGAATCTGATCAAGACAGAGAGAAGGGGACTTTGATCATCTATGTGCTGGACATTTTGCAGGCCAGAACTATTCAGCTTGTTGATAAAAAAGGTCATACCATTATATAATATTCAGTTTAAGAACTATAAAAAAATCATATAAATGCCACACAAGTTAACTATTTCATCTTCCATTAAGTAAATCAAAGAACAATAGTAAATGCTCTTCTGAACCTAATTTTTCCCAATAATGAGAGATGTTTTAGTGAAATTAAAGGGTCACAGGAAAAAATGACCATGTAATATCTAGACAGCTCCCATCCTTCTATAAACACAAGGAAAGAGAGATAGAGACAAAGAGAGAGCAAGAGACAAAAAGATGGAGAGAAAAAATATCAGCCTCTTAGTATTTTGTATATAGTCTTATTTAGGCTTTATTTAGTGGTTCATTGTGACTCTCAGATTCCTTACTTGTGTGACTGCACAAAACCAATCCTTCTCCACTGGTTTTAGAAGAAAAGTGACACTGTTGTGACAGTCAGATGCAATGATACCCTGTATCCTTTAGCTACAGAGCATGAAAAATAAATAAATAAATAAAGCTTGATTTCTACTAAACCTTAGAGGAATGACTATCCAGGCCTATTTCTCCTAATGTTTTATCCCAGGCAATGCAGAGTTTTATGATTGAGATTCAAAGCCACCGCATAAGAGGATTAGTACATAAAGGTGCAGGTACAGTAAAAGTGTACTTTATAATGGTGTCCACCACTAAAATGAATGATGTCTGAAGACAACTTTCCTATCTGGCCTTCCAATTCTCATTCCTCCAAGAGTCAAGGCATGCAATAAATGTGGATTGACTCATGGCCCTTGATAAGGATGTTTTGAAGAAGCCATTGCTAGTTTTGGCAACATTGAAACCTAAGCCACATGTGTTTTTGAGGACCTCTCCTCCCAACCACTGATATATCTTTTTCAGGGAAGAAGTCAATGCCCACCAGTTACCTTCTCTGTGGGATATAATGAAAATGGACCTTGAGCAACAAACCCTGACCTCTGGATTATTGCTAACCTCCTTTCCTCTTGAAGACTCACCTGACCCATGGTCCAGCTTCCCCAAGACCAGCTGAATACCTGGATGAAAGTCTTGTTAACACATGTCAACAGCAGATGTCTCCTGGTTAACAGGCAGCTCCATTTTAGACAGATGCCTTAACTCAAAGGAATGACTTAATAGAGGCAGTTCAGAGCAGAAGGCAGTCCTAGGAATCAGGCGATTTTGACCTTGCCCTCTACTTTACTCTGGGTAGGTAACCCTCTGCTCTTCAGTGATAAGCCAAGGGGTAGGACTGCCATTTGTTTGCTTTGGGTTGTGGACTTTTTTAACACTTCATGAGCCCTTTCATTTAAGGTTCTTATTACCTCAGTCATTTCTTCAAGTGTTCAAATTATTGACCACCTCATCTGAACCAGTAGACAAGCCTAATTCTCACATCTGCGGCAGCAGGCAAGGGCCAGAGGCTAAGAACCATGTCATCTGACCATCAGAGTTTTAATTTCCTCCACCGAGAAGTAGGGAAGGTAATGAAGCTGAGATCCAACACCAATTTAGTCTTATCTGTCTAGAAAATCATTATTTGAAGACCTGAAAAGGTTAAGAGAGTTCCAGTTTTCACTCCTTGTACTTTCATCTACAGCTCGAAAAGAGGAGGGAATCTGACAAGCAAGGGGCTAATTTGCTTCCCTCAAGCACCCACAGGGAAAATATTCAGATTGTCTGTACAGATAAAATAAAAGTCTGTCAAGATAAAAGAAAGGTGGTGGGTCTTGGTGGAGAAGAGTATAAAATGGGAAAAGCCAGCTGGGCCTCTCCCTCAATTATACGAAGGGCAGTTCTTAAGAACCTACTGTGTGCCAAGCATTGCCAGTCACGTCCCCCCAGGGGCTCACAGCCTAGGGAGTGGCAGATAAGCAAACCAAAGCTTATAGAATTGACTGAGGTTTAAAGCAGTCATAGTGAGGCCAATAAAACAGTAGTGTAGATGGAGGGAGTGTACAAATATAGGGAATTACATGGGTAAAAGCACTGAATTCTGAAGCAGCAGAGCATTCAGCTGATGCAGGAAGAAGAGTAGCAGGCCAGCAGGAGATCCATGGAGGAAACATACTATGTAAACGGTGACCACATTCATCCAGAAGCGGCCTCTGACCACACAAACCTCAGGGTCCAATTTAAAAGCTAACGCCTATGTAACAATTAGGATTAGTTAAGGGATCCTTGTATGGTGCTGACCCTAAGCCCAGTAGAAGAGCTCCAGGCAGGTCAGAAAAATCAGAGAAGAAAATCAGGAGTAAAAGCCCTAGACCTTGAAGAGCAAACATAAAAGGAAAGAAGGGGAGAGGGCATGCAAGGCAGAGGAGAAGGATGAAGAAAGACACATTGGTGGAAATAAGCAAGACAAGTAACAAAGACCTGTCAGGCTGCAGACAATGGTTTGTGTTGGGAAAGAGCAGACATTCATATTATGGGGGCCTAAAATTAATAACAAGCAGGACAGAATTAGAGTGTCGTATACTCAACTGGATGGCAGAGAGTTCTGAAATCTCTTCCTACTCTTTCC
>NW_006783631.1:2099137-2102689 GCF_000442215.2 Lipotes vexillifer
TCTTTCCCTTCTTGTCAGACCCAGAGATATTCCATCTTCCCCTCCTCTGTTCTCCCAGGTAAATAAACACTGGGGTGATGGAGAATATCCTCCACACCTTATCCCAGAAAGAGGCCCCTTTTCAGGGACTGTTATGGCCTCTGAGAAAAAAGGCATAGATGGGAGGAAAAATGAAGCCTTCCTCCACCCCCCACCTCCTCCCATTTTATACACAAAAAGCAGAGGCCCAAAGAGAAACACTAACTAGAGTTTCCAAGACCATACCCATATCCTTGATAGACAGAGGCACTGATTAAGGTCCCAAAAGTGCATGATAACAGCACAAGATTGAAAAGCAAGAGATGTGGATGACTTAGTTCTGAATGTTAGGAGAGAATATAATCTGACAGCAAGAGGAAACGGAGATGGGGTGATGAGATGACAAGATGAGAACTAAGAAAGTGATGGCAGGCTGGAGTAATCACGGGGTTTTTTTGGTGTTGTTTCTTATGTTTTGGCATCTTAAATACCTTGCTGTCAGGGAGAGACTGTCCCTATCAGGGCTACCCAGTTCCTAGAGGTAACAAAGGGCTCTGCCAGGAACAAGTCTTTCACAGGTAAACTATGCAATCCAGAGCCCACATTCTAAATCATCTCCTCTATCTGCTTAATGCACTCTAGGAGACTATATTCCTTTGCCCTAATCACCCAGGGCCAGGTACCAGACAGCTAGGGACAGCCCCTATGCCACAAAGCCCACTGGAATTATTCAAACTACCCAATCCTAAAGCATTTACCCTGCCCTGCCTTTTCTTTCCCTGTAGGCTAGGCTTTCCCCTCACTCCTGCTTCCACCTCCTGAACAAACCTGATACTTCCCCGCGTGACCCTGCAGGGCATGTGTGTCCCCTTTTTTCAAGAAATATACATAATAAAAATTCTTTTTTCAATGGCATTGGCTTCT
The DNA here is from genome assembly GCF_000442215.2 of Lipotes vexillifer. NCBI lineage: Eukaryota > Metazoa > Chordata > Mammalia > Artiodactyla > Lipotidae > Lipotes > Lipotes vexillifer. Next base: position 2,100,080 of record NW_006783631.1, read on the forward strand.
CTGTGTCATCACTCAGTCAGCTTTATAAATTAAGACTGAGTCACATATCATGCGACCAGATAACATTTTATCATGAAATGAAAATTTACCTGCAAAGCATCCTCTCTGGTACAAGATTACAGACAATCTCTTAGATCTGAATAGCCCAGCCGAAATAACAGAGCAGGCTAATACTTCCTGAGACCAATAATGTATTCATAACCAATACATTAACTTTTAAATGAAACATTAATAAGACATCTTAAAATGACATGAAAATGAGTAGCATGCTCACATATATACATATATATATATATCATTCTCATATATATGCATATGTATATTCACAGTCACATTTTTTTTTTCAATTAAAGCAAGTTCAAATGATACAAAAGGGTAGCCAGCAGGCAGAAGAGTAATTTTTTGTTATTTATTAAATACAATGACTAAACCTCTGGAATAACTTCATCTTCAAAAAGAATCAAATGTGATAAATGGTAGAGGCAGGGAAAATGTTCACTGTCAGAAATACAAAGAGAAATAAACACAGTTAACCTAATTCTGAAAACAAGTATACAGTTTCAAATCATTATGAAATGTGTGGGATCACAGGAACATACAGAAGTTGTCATCTTAGAAAGGAGACAGCAAGAGGGAAGAGATATGGGAACATATGTATATGTATAACTGATTCACTTTGTTATAAAGCAGAAACTAACACACCATTGTAAAGCAATTATACTCCAATAAAGATATTTTTTAAAAAAAGAAAATAGAAAAAAAAAAAGAAAGGAGACAGGACTCAATTTCCTTGAATAGACAAATAAAGGCAGAGAATGGTGACTATACAGAGATATCATGAAGTGGCATTGTTCTTCCTTCCTTCCTTAGAAAAAGAACCTCTGACATTTTAGTTGGGCAAATGGCTACCTAGAGAAGATTGCATTCTTCAGACTTACTAAAGCCAGAAGACTAACTAACTCTTGAGTGAGTTGTAAGGTGATGTGTTGTATGTGATTTCTGGGGTGTGCCCTTAAACAAAGGGATACACCTGTTTTCTTCCTTTTCTTCATCCTCTTTCCTGGAATGTGAATACAATCATTGGATCTCAAGGAGCCATGTGGCTCATGAAGATGGAAGCCACACCCAAGGTACAGGAGAGCATTAAGCTAGAAGGTATCTGGGTTCCTGAGGATCATGAAAGTAGCCCCGAACCTTCCACTTCTTAACTATACATAAGAGAAAATAAATTTTATCCTGTTTGAGCCACTGCTATTTCAGGGGATGTTTCCTTACAAACATGAGGGTAAGGAAGTTAATTATTTGAGAAGCCTCACCTTGAAAGACTTGTCTTCTTAGCAAAGCAGAAGGTAAGATTATAAGCGGAGAGAAAAGAATGAGGAATAGATGAGGTGAGGGCTTGTGTATGGCAGAGTGGGATAAAGGAGGACATAAGAGATAACCAACAGAATAGAACTAAAAGGAGTCACCTGCTGTTTTCAATTAAAGCAAGTTCAAATGATACAAAAGGGTAGCCAGCAGGCAGAAGAGTAATTTTTTGTTATTTATTAAATACAATGACTAAACCTCTGGAATAACTTCATCTTCAAAAAGAATCAAATGTGATAAATGGTAGAGGCAGGGAAAATGTTCACTGTCAGAAATACAAAGAGAAATAAACACAGTTAACCTAATTCTGAAAACAAGTATACAGTTTCAAATCATTATGAAATGTGTGGGATCACAGGAACATACAGAAGTTGTCATCTTAGAAAGGAGACAGCAAGAGGGAAGAGATATGGGAACATATGTATATGTATAACTGATTCACTTTGTTATAAAGCAGAAACTAACACACCATTGTAAAGCAATTATACTCCAATAAAGATATTTTTTAAAAAAAGAAAATAGAAAAAAAAAAAGAAAGGAGACAGGACTCAATTTCCTTGAATAGACAAATAAAGGCAGAGAATGGTGACTATACAGAGATATCATGAAGTGGCATTGTTCTTCCTTCCTTCCTTAGAAAAAGAACCTCTGACATTTTAGTTGGGCAAATGGCTACCTAGAGAAGATTGCATTCTTCAGACTTACTAAAGCCAGAAGACTAACTAACTCTTGAGTGAGTTGTAAGGTGATGTGTTGTATGTGATTTCTGGGGTGTGCCCTTAAACAAAGGGATACACCTGTTTTCTTCCTTTTCTTCATCCTCTTTCCTGGAATGTGAATACAATCATTGGATCTCAAGGAGCCATGTGGCTCATGAAGATGGAAGCCACACCCAAGGTACAGGAGAGCATTAAGCTAGAAGGTATCTGGGTTCCTGAGGATCATGAAAGTAGCCCCGAACCTTCCACTTCTTAACTATACATAAGAGAAAATAAATTTTATCCTGTTTGAGCCACTGCTATTTCAGGGGATGTTTCCTTACAAACATGAGGGTAAGGAAGTTAATTATTTGAGAAGCCTCACCTTGAAAGACTTGTCTTCTTAGCAAAGCAGAAGGTAAGATTATAAGCGGAGAGAAAAGAATGAGGAATAGATGAGGTGAGGGCTTGTGTATGGCAGAGTGGGATAAAGGAGGACATAAGAGATAACCAACAGAATAGAACTAAAAGGAGTCACCTGCTG
>NW_006783631.1:2102713-2103394 GCF_000442215.2 Lipotes vexillifer
CTGCTGAACTGAGGCCCCAGCTGAGAAAGGAGGGCATGGATACTTACTAGACAGATAGTCTCATCCCAGTTTTCCACGACAATGCACACCTATGATAATACTGGAAACAGAATACAGGCATTGGGGAGCTGTGTGTGGTTAGTGATGGTCAAAGCAGGCAAAATGAAAGGGTAAGGGAATAAGAAAATCTTGGGTGCCTGTAAAGGCATAGACAAAAGGACAAGAGAACCCAAAGAAAGATAGAAGGAAAAAGAATAGGAAAAAGCTAAGGTTCAGGGTCATGATGAGGGTAAAATCAGATTCAGAGAAAAGAGGAAGATGGAGTGCCAGTAGAATTTTAAAGAATTTGTGGACACACTTTTAAAGCACCATACCCACATCTACCTGTATCCATAAGCTTTAGTGTTTTACTTCTTGCTGATCCTACCTGCCACAGATCATGCTATACATGCACTTTCCATATTGAGAGGCAAGAAGCACAATTCTGCTGCAGCAGGTAACCTAGAGTCACCCAGTAAGACTCCACAAAGAGTCAGGGAATCCAAGAGCTGCAAGGGAAAAAAAACCCAATTGCACAGCCATGTTCCCTTACTGCTTAAAATAAATTATAATGAAAGGTGTATTTCATTTCTGCTCCTCCCCTTTCTCAAAAAAAAAAAAAAAAAAAAAAAAACCTGAAAA
>NW_006783631.1:2103424-2123250 GCF_000442215.2 Lipotes vexillifer
CCCCTTTCTCAAAAAAAAAAAAAAAAAAAAAAGACCTGATAAGTATTATAGCTAGACAGTAAAACAAAACATGTTGAACTAATTCTGCTAAGAAGTTCAGACAACCTTTGAGTTGGGGCCAGCATAGCACAATGAATTCTAAAGGTTTGAGGTGATCTTTGTTTGTTTGTATGATTGTTTGTTATAGAAGGGGTAAGGGAGCAGAAGAGTATGTGCCAGAAGGAAAACACAACATTTTGAAAATAAAATGTCAGAGCTTTAGGTGGAATGAAGAGATTTAGATTTATTGATAAAGACTAAAGTTTAAAACATTTCCAAATAGGAACATATTTGGTATTTGTTTTCAAATCTCACATTATTTGCAGTTACAACTGAAATGCTGGTAATATTCCCAAGCACTAAGAAATTGATTCTCACACATTTACTTACAGCTTCTGGTAGTTTATGAGTTTCTGGTAAATACAATGTCTGTCTTTTCTCCAACTTTTACACATTCATTTGCCAGTCTAAAAGAAAGATAATCACAGGCTTCAGTCCTTCCTTGTGACAGATGTATAAAAGAGAAGTCTCACAAACATAACGATGCAATGTATACATTCCACAGCGTCCGTGTTCCTGCCATATGTTCATGTAGTGCCTGGTGTTGTGCATAAACTGTTCTGATCAGTTACGTTGAATCCCAGTTTTGTTGCACTGTGATCACAACATCTGAGCGACCTTGAAAGGTCATTCCCTTCCATCCCATCTAGGATAATACTCCTATGCCCCTAGATAAGTCCTTGTTGAAAACCTCAGAAGAAGGAAATCCTGCAAACTCTTCTAGTAAACTTGTTTTTAACAATTTACACTGTAAGATTCTTATTTTTGCTATCTTGGAAACTGTTTCCAGGAATGCTGGCATTTAACCTTTCAGATTCACTAAATGCTTTTTTAATGTAAATAGATATACTTTAATTTGTCTTTGTGGGCCAATAAGAAGTCTGTACATCAGATCGTATTAAAGTAGAGCCCACTTAGAGTTTGATACAATCAGCTCTCATGCCAAGAGAGCCCCAGAGCGGGTGCACGATTCTCTGGCACCAGACTCAGAAGTCACAAGTGCCAATATCATCTTTCGTCGTGACTGCCTCCCTGATGACAGGAAGGTCATTTTGCACCCCCAGGTCCCCCGTCTGTTATTGTCACACAGAAATGGGGAGGCCAATCTTTGATTTTTCCCTGACAAGTGTCTAAGCAAAGAGTGTTTAAAATAGGTCAAAACTAAGAAATGCCCCCTAATTAACTCTTTCTGTGCACACCCTTCATCCCACTTCAGTGTGCTTTCAACAACCAATGCCTGTGTATCTTCTTTGGGAATGCCCTTATCGTACTAGGAGGCCAGCTCCTGGGGTTTACATCCCACCTTCTACTGGGTAACTGTTAATCAAAACTGTTCACCAAGGGAGAAGGGAAGCCTAACTCCTTTGCTCCAGGCAAGAAAACACTAAGGTGTAACTTACCTTTCCCTGGGAATCTTCCTGAAGACTTAGCCTGAGACCACATGCTGCCATGGCTCCCTCCCCCTTCCTGTCCTGCTCCCCCAGCCCCTCCCTGGTCTCCACTGGGAGCCCTTCTTGAATAAAGCACTTGTACAGGAATTCTCATTTCTGGGTCTGTTTCTGCAGAACCCGACCTAAGACATAGCTAAATCCATAAAAGCAATCAAACTAACAAAACTTTCAAAAGGAGTTATATCTAGTGGGTACCATCAAGAGTTTTCAAGTTAAGACAGGACTCTGTGCCTTTGATGTCTAAAGGGATATGGTAAGAGGAGTAATTTAATATTTGTTGAATTACGAGGGGTCTTCTGAAGACCTCTTGTACTTTGACCATCACTGCCAGTGATGTTCAGATGATTGAAATGAGAGAGAAGCAGTCATTTTATATTTAGACTAGGCAAGATGGGTGAGGTTATGCTACAGTTAACAACCAAGCCCCCATGTCAATGGCTAACAACAAAAGAAAGTTTATTTCTCCCTCACATTACACACGACCAACATGGATCATCAAAGAGCTCTGTTCCGTCTTGGCCTTTACGTCCACATTCACCATGGAAGGGGAAAGCGTGTATGGTGAAGCACACGTTGGCCCTCAAAGCTTCTGCTTGTAAGTGACACGTATCACTTCTGCTCATATTTCATGGGCTAAGGCAAGTCAGAAGTCCATGACTAACAGGAAGTAACAAGGAAGTGAATTCTACTGTTCCTGGAAGGATGGGAAACAAAATATTTGTGAACAACTCTCATGATTGGGTCATGAGATCAAATTCCTAAGTATCACCCAGAAGCACCATGAGAAATGAGGTATTGACTGCTTCTAAAAAGTGAGCCAGGCACATGACAACTTTGAGCTACCAGAGTTCCTATGAGCTTTACTCATTCAACAAACATCTCTTAATATCTTCTCTAAATAAGGGACTATGCTTAGGCCTGGAGGCAGCAGACCATCATGACATTGGCCACGTGCTCTGGAATCAGAGGGTATGTGTCAGAACCCCAGATCCACCACGTACTAGCTGCACCAGATCAAACAAATTATCTTTCTGACTCAGTTTCACTATCTGAAAAATGGAGACAATAATAGAAGGTATTTTATAGAATTGATGAGGCAATTAGAAATGATAAGGCAAGCAAACAGCCAATCACTGTAAGCTATTATCTTCATTATTATTCCAAAAATAAATGAGACATGGTACCCACCCTGGAGAAGCTCACTCCTAGTTACAAGATATGTCTTTTCAACTCATGTCAGTTCTGTTTGAAAGATATTTCGTGACAACCTACTAGGTGCAGGGTGCTGGACTGGACACTGCAGCATAAGAATGAATCAAACCCTGTCCCTGCCCTTAAAAAGTGGAGAGTTTGGTGGGTGAAACAGAAACAGATAATTTCAATATTCTTGAGTGACAAGATGGAGGCTAGGGGAATGCAAAAGAGGAAGATTTAGCTAAATCAAGGGTAAACAGGCAGCTTTTTGAGGGAGAACTTTTCCTGGGGTGCATTTCATATGTGTGAAATCAGTTCTGCTTTAACTCAAGGTCAGCAAAGAAAGCTTTCAAGCCCTGCATCTCCCAGAATGCCTCCCTGCCCGGTCGGTGTTTGGCAGGTGTAGCTAATGGCACGGGCGACTCCCAGCCACTCTGCTCTCATCCTTCACGCAGACTCTTAGAGGCTCTCTTCCACGGGACTGCCAGTCAAAACTTGAGAAGGATACGCAAAGGGCACATATCTGCCCCAATGAAATACTGGGTTCTTCTCACAAAGTGAATTGTGAAAAACAAATGAAATGTCTCAAAACAGCCACAGCCTTCATGTCACAGGAGCTCTATGAGCAATTCCACACAGATCTATGACACTATTTTACCCTTGTTGGGGGAGAGATTTTTAAAAATTATTTTCCATGATTCATCTGCTCTCAGGAACACAAAACCTCCGATTGCATTAAAACGAATATCGGCATCTATCAGTTGTATGAATTTCCTATCTCTTAACCCAGAAAGGCTAACATAAGATTTCCCTATGACTACAGTCAAATACAATGAGAATAAGATCAACAGGCCAGACACCTCCAAGAGAAATTAGGCATACTTTTCCATATTTAAAAGACCATAGACATATAATATAAATGTGAAGCCAGAGGGCCCTGTTTTTATTTACAATCCACTTGCAAAAGATGGTTTCTATGGCAGCAGGAAGTGTCAGGGTTTATTCAAAGGAGCTCTTGAATTTATAAAGATTCACTCACCCCATTAGAAATCTTTCTTCTTCTTTGATGGTATGCCAGAATTGATGAATATGGAGTGATTTATGCCACAATGTTTGTTCTGCAGTGTTCCAGAAGACGACACATGGAAGGGGCTTTCGCTTTCTTCTCTTCCAGTGGATTTCTTACCAGGGCATCTGCCTGGAGTTTGTAGACATCCACATGGAAAGGAAGGAACAATGGTTAATTCATTCCATTAGACAAGAAACAGTGGGCATGCATGAGTGAGAGGGTGGACGCAATCTGCCACCGATGCTTTGAAAGGATGCAGCTTAAGAATTTCCAGTCCCCTGACTGATAGGCTGATCAAATAAACACCTGCATAATTACTCCTGTAATCAAAAGAAGAAAGAAACATTGAATCTGTCTTTTCACTAACTGTGATTGTAACTAGTGGACTCGGCATCCGTCAGAGACTAGAACTGCTAACATTACTTTCAAATGTGCAGGCCAGACTCCATTTCAGCAAGCAGGTGGTTATTGGCACCAAGGCCCCACTAGTTGAGAAACAGCCTCCCAGGAGGTTTTACATCTTGGGTGGCATGGTCTCCACTGTAAGGGAAAGGCAGTGTTGAGGGGGTGAGAGAGGATGCAGACAGGAAACAAAGAAAGGAACATTCCCAGAAAAATAAATAACGGTGGCAAAAAAATGTAGAGGAGGCTGATCTGTACAATTGCCAGTCCTGACCTCTCTCCCAAGCCAGACTCACATGGCAAACTGCCCGCTGGACATCTCCATTTAGATGTCTCTCCAGCAACTCAAGCTTGCCGCCAACCGGAACCTTCAGCCCTCATGCAGCACCGACTTCTTTTCCTGTGCGTACAGCTCAATAAATGGCACCACCATCCACGTGGCCAACAGAGCCGGAAACTGGGCGGTCATCCCAGAGTCGGCCCTCTGCCCTCTCCTGCGCCTCACGGTTCCCACACTCTGCGCTTCCCAGTGGGTCGCAGCCTGAATTGCTACCTCCTTCCTTAGGGGGGGGCGCCTTCACTGCGCTCCTCGCCTAGGGTCTTCCCCTTCCATCCATCGCCACACTGGTGCCAGAGTGCTCTTTCTACATGCAAATGCAAGCACGTTTGGGGTTACACTCTTACTTAAAATCTCCAAAGGAACCCATAGCTTTTGCAATGGTTTGAAAGCTTGAACTTAGCGATCAAGACTTGTCCCAATCCAGTCCTGCCTGGCTCTTCTCAGCAACTACCTCTGCCCGTCTCTACAAACATCATTTCCTCTGCACAGTGACTGTTCCACGTTGCCTGGAACAGGCTCTGCCGTTTCACAGTGGCTGCCTTCCGACAAGCAACAGAATGGTCAGTGTCTGACCAGGTCATGCTCAGCTGCAGGGGGCGGGTGGGCTGTCTCAGCATCAGTGTGACATGACACCCACTGAGACAACTAAGAAGCGGAGTCACTGGGCCTCTGAGACCACAAACTATGAACGATGGCCGTACACCCATGGTTTTGTTCCGCTCCCTCTCCTCTGGCACCTGTCGTATTTCACTTTGTAATAGTGAATTGAATGGAGTGAGGGTCCATCAAATACCCTGCTGACAGGACAGCCGTGTGGCTAATATTACAGAGTGAGCTGTGCTGGGAGCTCGGTGCTGTGGGTGAGTGCTAATATCCCAATCCTTTGTTGAGAAAAGTGCTCCAAAATATGGAAAAGAAGCAACATTGGTCCCTTTTCCATAGGAGCAGACTCATCATGTCCTGAGGAGAGAAATCCAGCTCTAGACCCAGGCTTTCCACTTGCCTTCTCTTTCCTCAAGTTTAAAAGCTACAAAGAACTGACCTCTGGCTCCATCCGTTCTTGTCCAGGGCCAAATAATCAGAGCTTGGTGAGAGTTACAGAAAGAGAGCTCTGCCTAAGAGTTCCTGTTCTAAACAGGGCACCTGCACCAGCAAAGAAAGAAAAACTCTTCCCACTTTGACAGAAGAATTTCAATATGTAAATATACATACATATACCCACGTGTGCACGCACATACACATACATACACACACACACACACACACACACACACACACACAATGCTTCTTTGCAGACTTATCTGAATAGAAGAATATTGGAAACAACCCAGATATGTATCAATAGAGGACGCACTAAACCAGCTGTTAAAAAAGAAAAAGAACGAGCTATATATTGATATAGAAACAAATTCAAGTGTTTTCACCAGGTTGCAAAAAGATATATATTTAACTAGATAGAAAAAAGCAAGTTACAGAACAATAACTCTACCTTTGAGTAAAATGAGGGAGAAAATAAGAATATATGTTGGGTTTTGTTTGAATATACATAAAGAAACTAAAAACAGTGTAGACCTGGAAGAGAACTGGGTGCTTGAGGGACAGGAGTAAGATGGAACTTTCTTTTTATGTCTTTTAAAATATTTTAGGGCATCCCTGGTGGCGCAGTGGTTGAGAGTCCGCCTGCCGATGCAGGGGACGCAGATTCATGCCCCGATCTGGGACGATCCCACATGCCGCGGAGCGGTTGGACCCGTGAGCCATGGCCACTGAGCCTGTGCGTCCGGAGCCTGTGCTCCGCAACGGGACAGGCCGCAGCGGTGAGAGGCCCGCGTACCGCAAAAAAAAAAAAAGAAAAAAAATCTTAAACCACATATGCCATAAATGTGTTATCTATTCAAAAATTAAATTAAGAAAAAATCTTTCCTATTTGTACACCACTTTACAGTTTCAAAAGCTATTTCACATGTGTCACCTCATTGAATTCTCACAATTCTATGAGTTGTTATTATTCCCACTTTATAGATAAGAAAATTAGTTTTGGAGTCATTAAGTGACCTGGAAACAGGGTCATGATTAAAGCCATCAAGATGGCCACAGGTGGCCATGGTGGTGGACCTTCCCATCAGGCCCTCTGTCTGACAGCATCCAGGAAGGATACAGCCCAAACCTGAGGGAACTCACTGTGTTTCATCTTGTGAAGGAGTATGCCACTCTCCTCTTTCCACACTCCTACTTGTGATGCTAGAAAAATCTAACCTTGAATTTAAAAGGTTATCCTGCGTTGCAACACAAATACCTCTGAGAGGCATGACACACTTATAGTGTGTACAGAGCTTTGGCTTCAAGAGTGGTAAACTGACTCTGTTAACTCATAAGGGTAAATTAATTGAAACCAGTATAATAACTGGTAGGGTACAAGCAAGAAAAAGCTTGTTTTCCTCTCACTGCTACCTGCAAACATCCTTGTTCAGGGTTCCCTTCCTTATCCCTGGCAACAACTTGGGCAGATCAGATCCTGTAGGTTTTCTGCTTCTTCCAGTATTGATGAAGTGTCATCTTCAGACATAAACAGTACAATCCAATTTGCTACCATCAAGGAGGACCATGTCTCCTCCCTGTTTGAGCTTCTGTGCACCCACACACAGGGCAGACCCACAAATCTGTAGACAGAATGGGGTAAGGAGGGTGTGTCTGCAAGAGTCTAGGCTCATTAAAATTATTCCTTGGATATGCACCTTAACTATCTAGGGCCAGCATCCTGTTTTTCTCCACCCTGTATTCCCCTCAGGGTGTACCATCAAGGTGACTACAGTGGCTGATGGCTTGATGGTGGGCAACATTCACTTACTGGAATGGCAAACTACATTCTTTGTCCAAAGCACCTCCTCTTGGTTGTAAATCTGGCCACAGTTTGGAAGGCACTTCATGACCAATTTGTCCTGCATTGTTAGGAAGGCTCATTCGTAAATCAGGCACAGATTCTGCTGATAGGCTGTTCAATGTGCTAATTTTTTGTCCACAGAACGACAACATTAGGAAGCTCAGAGATTCTATGGACCACTGTAAAAGCTGGGTTGGTTACAGAGAGAACCAAGAAATCTGCAGAGCTCCAAAGAGCAGGAACATTCTGCTCAACATGAGGACACTGAGATGAATTTATCTTGCATACTAAGTTTCCTCAATTAGAGAGGAAAAACTCAGGTCTTCTTCCCATGGTGGGAGCCAGGCACCTGACTTTACAGTTGAACAAAGACATGATAGAAGGACGGGGTGGCAGGTGAATGCTAAGGGCCAAAAAGTGGCAAATGTTTACTACCCCTTCCTTAGTAACATGATTGGTAAATCTGTTAATGAGTTTCCTTCCAAAGCAACAACGGTGGAGACTAGCTCTCTCTGCTGGGAATGAGGTGCACTGCAGGCAAATGTGGTAGAGTCATCCAGCCAAGGCATTTCCCAGGAGAGGTGACCAGGGTGGACCACGGAGGTAAAGGGATGGAAACCTCAGAAGGGAGACAGTAAAGGGAAGGCAAGTCCCCCAACCTCTGCTGCTCACTCCCAGTTAGTCTAGGTAGGACTCATCCCCTGTAGTTCATCTTTGCAATAATTCAATACAATGTCGTAGATTTCTGACCAGGAAAAAAAAAATGCAACCTTCTTCATTTATTAATTATATTCATACAATAAAAATATTTGTGGCTAATTCTCTCTTCTAGGTAGGGCCAGTAACTTTTCACTGTCTCCTGCGGGTCACCACTCTTAGTCCTTTGCATAACCATTTAGAAAACCTGAATGATGTATTTTAATATTGCTGTAGGTGCAGTTTGACCTTTAAATCACATTATTTAAATATTAATGACATAGCAAGGAAGCAGCCTACTGACAGGTGTTATACAACTCAGACCAAATAGGACACTAAATCTACGAGCGCCTTTGAAACTCCCATTAGAGATAATGAGGTACAGGCATAGATTTCCACACAGTGTCTAGCACTGGTTTGCTCCACATCCAGCCAGAATAAATTAACCAATCATTCTTCCTTCAAAGTGTCGTGTAATGACTTGTGCAGCTCCACAGGAGGATAACAGGAAAGCACCTATTTTTTTCTCAGTCTTGGAGTAAATGCCACATTCTTGCAAGAGCTGGATTCCACACTGCTGGATGAGAGTTGCAGCCTTTCTTCTGGAAAGGCTGAGAACAGACACTCTGTTCTGTCCACGTCTTCCTCCTAGCTGGCTTGATAGGACTGGGTGCTCCCAAGTCACATTCTAGGTTTCTTGGATCTTTTAGTAGGAAACTGAGGCATCACAGGCGGCAGTGATTTACCCTCCTAATACATCCAATGAGCTGAGGGCATCTCAGCTCCCAGGCCAGGGTTTCCTCAACCTCAGTACAATTGTCATTTGCAGCAGGATGATTCTTTGCTGAGAGGGGCTGTCCTGTGCACTGTTGGATATTTATCAGCAACCCTGACCTCTATGCACTAGATACCAGTAGCAATTTCCCAGCTGTAATACTCAAAAATGTCTCCAGACAATCTGTCTCCAGCAGAGGGGCAAAATTGGCCCTGGTTGAGAACCACTGACATATATTAATTAGATACCTCAGTGTCTTCACATTGTTCCACAGCTATTCAAAGCCCTCACTTCAGAATCCAACAACCTGGATGATTCACCTGCTGATTAAAGTTGACATATTCTTCATGGTGCTCTAGACCAGAAAAGGGAATTAAAGTTGCAGTAGAATATAAGAGACCAGGAGGATGACTCTGAGTTAACCACCTTAGATTGAAATAAGAGAAGTCCATGAATTCTAGGGGAATTCTTTCTCTAACCACGATGGATCTGACATGCCATAGTCTTAACACCCAATTAAAATTGAGCCTGACTCTACTTATTCTAGAAATACTTGGGTTTTTTTTTTGTTATTTTCACTTTTTCAAATTTTTATTTTATATTGGAGTATAGCTGATTAACAATGTTGTTTTAGTTTCAGGTGCACAGCAAAGTGATTCAGTTATACATATACATGTATCTATTCTCTTTCAACTTCTTTTCCCATTTAGGTTATTACAGGGTATTGAGCGGAGTTCCCTGTGCTATACAGTAGGTCCTTGTTGGCTATCTATTTTAAATATAGCAGGGTGTACATATCAATCCCAAACTCCCAATCTATCCCTCCTCCCACCCCCTACCCCCAGTAACCATAAATCCATTCTCTAATCTCTGAGTCTGTTTCTGTTTTGTAAATAAGATAATAAATGTTTGTATCATTTTCTTTAGATTCCACATACCGTATAAGCGATATCATATGATATTTGTCTTTCTCTCTCTGACTTACTTCACTTATAGAAATAATACTTGTTGATCATGGGTCACCATGCAATGAGCCGTGGCACAGACAATCTGGCTGTCATATTTGCATATTTGATTTGGTTTGAGTTAGATATTTTCTACTATTTGTAACTGTGCTAGGTTATTAATAATATTACTCAAAATAATCCAAAAGACCATGCAATGGTCCCATTCTTCTGAAGTGTACATTCTGAGAATTTAAGCTGACAAGAAGCTGAGGAGCTGCTGAGAAAAGTACTGAGTGGAGATGCATCACCAATTAACCAACCAGTGACTGAGAACTTGAGCACCTATCTGGGCACTGTGATGCCCGCACACAGACATCTCTTCATTGATGCTGTTTTTGTGTGTATTCCTGAAGATTTGTTGATGTCTACAGCAGAAAAAATAACTTGCAGGTTTATGATTAGGGTCCAGGTTACAATTTTGGCTAACCCAAGTGGATTTTATGCCCAACACCATTTCATCAAACCACTAATGCTCTGATAAACAAAAATGCATGTGAATCTCTCAGAGCACGCTGGAATAGACACATTTCAAATATCACAGTGAGACCCCTGGTCAATTCAGTATGTTGCTCTGTTGCTTCACACAATCTAACCTCAACCTAGGTCAGTCATTCTCAAAGGCCACAAGGTAATGCTAATGCAGCTAACCTTTGAGACCCACGGACCTAGAAAATGAGTCTCATGGAGAAATTAAATCAAACCATAATTCAAAAAATTGCTCATTTTCCTTACTGCTACCAAACTTAACCCAGTTATCTTTGCATGTATTATTACTCACATTACTAATATGCACAATATTGTTTGTAGGTGGATTAGAAAAAGAACAATGCATAATCAACAGAATCCTAGTCTCCTTTTCTCCCTCGAAAGTCTTGAACTACATTAGAATCTGGCTGACGCCCACCAAATCTAAGAAATTCTGAGCATCTTGGCAGCTTCCTCTTTATCCCTTATACATTATTAGGGAACATATGTTGTTTAATCAAAAGATAACATTACCCTGGATAATGTTCATGAGCACTGGCAAATATTTCATTTACAAGCTGCCATAGTTAATTATCTGGAAAAATATAAATATTCACATTTGGCCAAATTCCTTGTACCTCCTCCCTCTGTATCTCTTCTGCAAACAGCAGCCCCAGCCAGCTGTCCCACTGCTTTTGCAAACAAAGTTTTTAAAATACTGGCCTACTGGTTTTTAAAAAGTCTGTTTCTAGTTGGCAATGCATCACTGTGAACTAATATGGGAAATAAGGCCAGAACATGTCAGGGAGGATGAGAGATTCTGACAGAGGGAGAGAGGACACAGGCTGTCATCAAGTACCAACACACCAGTAAGCATCAGAGGTTCCATACAGGTGGGCTCTGCAGCCACACTGATGGGGTCAAATCCCAGCCCTACCCCTCAGACCACCTCCTTGAAAAAGCAGGATAATGGCTCCTCACAGAGTTGTTGAGGATTACATGAGCTACTCCAAGTAAAGCTATTAGCTTAGAGCCTGGCATGTAATAAGTACTCAGTACATTTCAGCTGTTTCATTACAGTTTTGTTATAGCCCTACAAATCATTTATGAAGACAAAAGACATAACTGTTTAGAAGTAAAGATTGTCAACAGGAGTTCCTCCATAAAAAGCCATGAAAATCCTTGTCCAAACAGTGTTTTATCCATTGCTAGTGTTATGTATAGCAGGCCAAAGTAGAAATAAGTCTTGTTAAGACAGAGTCCTAGAGATCAATTCAAGATGGTGGAGTAGGACACGCTCTCACTCCCTCTTTCGAGAGCACTGGAATCACAGCTAACTGCTGAACAATCATTGACAGGAAGACACTGGAACTCACCAAAACAGATACCCCACAACCAAAGACAATGGAGAAGCTGCAGTGAGATGGTAGGAGGGGAGTATCACAATAAAATCAAATCCCATAACTGCTGAGTGGGTGACTCACAAACTGGAGAACACTTATACCACAAAAGTCCACCCACTGGAGTGAAGGTTCTGAGCCCCACATCAGGCTTCCCAACCTGGGGTCCTGGCGATGGGAGGAGGAATTCCTAGAGATTCAGACTTTGAAGTCTAGTGGGATTTGATTACAGGACTTCAACAGGACTGGGGGAAACAGAGACTCCACTCTTGAAGGGCACATACAAAGTAGTGTGCACATCAGGACCCGGGGGAAGGAGCAGTGACCCCATAGGAGACTGCACCAGAACTACCTGCTAGGGTTGAGGGGTCTCCTGCAGAGGCAGGGGGCAGCTGTGGCTAACCAAGGGACAAGGACACTGGCAGCAGAAGTTCTGGGAAGTACTCCTTGGCGTGAGCACTCCCAGAGTACACCATTAGACCCACCAAAGAGCCTGGGTAGGCTCCAGTGTGCGGTTGCCTCATACCAAACAACCAACAGGGAGGGGACCCAGCCTCACCCAGCAGCAGACAAGTGGATTAAAGTTTTACTGAGCTCTTCCCATCAGAGCAACAGCCAGCTCTCCCCTCCACCAGTCCCTCCCATCAGGAAACTGCCACAATCCTCTAAGATAGACTCATCCACCAGAGGGCAGAGAGCAGAAGCAAAACGAACTAAAATCCTGCAGCCCGTAGAACAAAAACCACATTCACAGAAAGATAGATAAGATGAAAAGGCAGAGGGCTATGTACCAGATAAAGGAACAAAATAAAACCAAAAAATAAAACAAATAAATGAAATGGAGATAGGCAATCTTCCAGAAAAAAAATTCAGAATAATGATAGTGAAGATGACCCAGGACCTCGGAAAAAGAATGGAGGCAAAGATCAAGAAGATGCAAGAAATGTTTAACAAAGACCTACAAGAATTAAAGAACAAACAAACAGAGATGAGCAATACAATAACTGAAATGAAAAACACACTAGAAGGAATCAATAGCAGAATAACTGTGACAGAAAAACAGATAAGTGACCTGGAAGACAGAATGGTGGAATTCACTGCTGCAGAACAGAAAAAAGAAAAAAAGAATGAAAAGAAATGAACATAGCCAAAGAGACCTCTGGGACAACATTAAATGCAACAACATTCACATCATAGGGGTCCCAGAAGGAGAAAAGAGAAAGGACCCGAGAAAATATTTGAAGAGATTATAGTCAAAAACTTCCCTAACATGGGGAAGGAAATAGCCACCCAAGTCCAGGAAGCACAGAGAGTCCCATACAGGATAAACCCAAGGAGAAACATGCCAAGACACATAGTAATCAACCTGGCAAAAATTAAAGACAAAGAAAAATTATTGAAAGCAGCAAGGGAAAAATGACAAATAACATACAAGGGAACTCCCATAAGGTTAACAACTGATCTCTCAGGAGAAATGCTACAAGCCAGAAGGGAGTGGCATGATATACTTAAAGTGATAAAAGGGAAGAACCTACAACCAAGATTACTCTACCCAGCAAGGATCTCAATCAGATTTGATGGAGAAATCAAAAAATTTACAGACAAGCAAAAGCTAAGAGAATTCAACACAACCAAACCAGCTTTGTAACAAATGCTAAAGGAACTTCTCTAAGTGGGAAATACAAGAGAAGAAAAGAACTTACAAAAACAAACCCAAAACAATTAAGAAAATGGTCATTGGAACATACATATAGATACTTACCTTAAACATAAATGGATTAAATGCTCCAACCAAAAGACACAACTTGCTGAATGGTTACAAAAACAAGACCCATATATATGCTGTCTACAAGAGACCCATTTCAGACATAGGGACACATACAGACTGAAAGTGAGGGGATGGAAAAAGATATTCCATGCAAATGGAAATCAAAAGAAAGCTGGAGTAGCAATACTCATATCAGATAAAATAGACTTTAAAATAAAGTATGTTACAAGAGACAAGGAAGAACACTACATTAATGATTAAGGGATCAATCCAAGAAGAAGCTATAACAATTATAAATATATATGCACCCAACATAGGAGAACCTCAATACATAAAGCAGCTGCTAACAGCTCTAAAAGAGGAAATTGACAGTAACAAAATAATAGTGGGGGACTTTAACACCTCACTTACACCAATGGACAGATCATCCAGACAGAAAATTAATAAGGAAACATAAGCTTTAAATGACACAATAGACCAGATAGATTTAATTGATATTTATAGGACATCCCATCCAAAAACAGCAGATTGCACTTTCTTCTCAAGTGTGCATGGAACATTCTCCAGGATAGATCACATCTTGGGTCACAAAGCAATACTCGGTATATTTAAGAAAATTGAAATCACATCAAGCATCTTTTCTGACAGCAACGCTATAATATTAGAAATCAATTACAGGGAAAAAAAGTCACAAACACATGGAGGCTAAACAATATGTTACTAAGTAACTAATAGATCACTAAAGAAATCAAAAAGGAAATCAAAAAATACCTAGAGACAAACGACAATGAAAACACAATGATCCAAAACCTGTGGGATGCAGCAAAAGCAGTTCTAAGAGGGAAGTTTATAGCTATACAAGCCTACCTCAAGAAACAAGAAAAATCTCAAATAAAAAATCTAACATTACAACTAAAGGAACAAGAGAAAGAAGAACAAACAAAACTTAAAGTTAGCAGAAGGAAAGAAATCATAAAGATCAGAGCAGAAATAAATGAAATAGAAACAAAGAAAACAATAGCAAAGATCAATAAAACTAAAAGCTGGCTCTTTGAGAAGATAAACAAAATTGATAAATCATTAGCCAGACTCATCAACAAAAAGAGGGAGAGGACTCGAATAAACTTAGAAATGAAAAAGGAGAAGTAAGAACAGACAACGCAGAAATACAAAGCATCCAAAGAGACTACTACAAGCAACTCTATACCAATAAAATGGCAAACCTGGAGGAAATGCACAAATTCTTAGAAAGGTATAACCTTCCAAGACTGAATGGGAAAGAAATAGAAAATTTGAACAGACCAATCACAAGTAACCAAATTGAAAGTGTGATTAAAAATCTTCCAACAAACAAAAGTCCAGGACAAGATGGCTTCACAGGTGAATTCTATCAAACATTTAGAGAAGAGCGAACACCCTCCCCACGTACCTGGGTAGGGCAAAAGAAAAAAAGAAAAAAACAGAGACAAAAGAATAAGGACGGGACCTGCACCAGTGGGAGGGAGCTGTGAAGAAGGAAAGGTTTCCACGCACTAGGAAGCCCCTTCACGGGCGGAGACTGTGGGTGGCGGAGGGGGAAGCTTCGGAGCCGCGGAGGAGAGCACAGCAACAGGGGTGCGGAGGGCAAAGCTGGGAGATTCCCGCACAGAGGATCGGTGCCGACTGGCCCTCAACAGCCCGAGAGGGTTGTCTGCTCACCCGCCGGGGCGGGCGGGGCTGCAAGCTGAGGCTCGGGCTTTGGTTGGAGCCCAGGGAGAGGACGGGCTGGCGGCGTGAACACAGCCTGAAAGGGTTAGTGCACCATGGCTAGGCTGAAGAGGCAAGAGACTTTTTCTTCCCTCTTTGTTTCCTGGTGCATGAGGAGAGGGGATTAAGAGCGCGGCTTAAAGGAGCTCCAGAGACAGGCGTGAGCTGTGGCTAAAAGCGCGGACACCAGAGACAGGCAGGAGATGCTAAGGCTGCTGCTGCCGTCACCAAGAAGCCCGTGTGCAAGCACAGGTCACTATCCACACCTCCCTTCCAGGGAGCCTGTGCAGCCCGCCACTGCCAGGTTCCCAGGATCCAGGGACAACTTCCCCTGGAGAACGCAAGGCGCACCTCCACCTGGTGCAACGTCACGCCGGCCTCTGCCGCCGCAGGCTCGCCCCGCACTCCATGCCCCTTGCTCCCCCCAGCCTGAGTGAGCCAGAGCTCCCGAATCAGTGGTTCCTTTAACCCCGTCCTGTTTCAGCAGAAAAACAGACGCCCTCCAGTGACCTACACACAGAGGCGGAGCCAAATCCAAAGCTGAGCCCCTGGGAGCTGTGAGAACAAAGAAGAGAAAGGGAAATCTCTCCCAGCAGCCTCAGAAGCAGCGGATTAAAGCTCCACAATCAACTTGATGTGCCCTGCATCTGTGGAATACATGAATAGACAACGAATCATCCCAAATTGAGGAGGTGGACTTTGAGAGCAAGATTTCTGATTTTTTCCCCTTTTCTTCTTTTTGTGAGTGTGTATGTGTATGCTTCTGTGTGAGCTTTTGTCTGTATAGCTTTGCTTTCACCATTTGTCCTAGGGTTCTATCTGTCCATTTTTTAAAAAAATTTTTTTCTTAATAATTATTTTTTATTTTAATAACTTTATTTTATTTTACTTTATTTTACTTTATTTTATTTTACTTTATCTTCTTTCTTTCTTTCTTTCCTTCCTTCCTTGAATTTTTATCACAAATTCAACACCCATTTATGATAAAAACCCTGCAGAAAGTAGGCATAGAGGGAACTTTCCTCAATATAATAAAGGCCGTATATGACAAGCCCACAGCCAACATCATCCTCAATGGTGAAAAACTGAAAGCATTTCCACTAAGATCAGGAGCAAGACAAGGTTGCCCACTCTCACCACTCTTATTCAACATAGTTTTGGAAGTTTTAGCCACAGCAATCAGAGAATAAAATGAAATAAAAGGAATCCAAATCAGAAAAGAAGAAGTAAAGCTGTCACTGTTTGCAGGTGACATGGTACTATACATAAAGAATCCTAAAGATGCTACCAGAAAACTACTAGAGCTAATCAATGAATTTGGTAAAGTTGCAGGATACAAAATTAATGCACAGAAATGTCTGGCATTCCTATACACTAATGATGAAAAATCTGAAAGTGAAATCAAGAAAACACCCATTAACCATTGCAACAAAAAGAATAAAATATCTAGGAATAAACCTACCTAAGGAGCCAAAAGACCTATATGCAGAAAATTATAAGACACTGATGAAAGAAATTAAAGATGATACAAATAGATGGAGAGCTATACCATCTTCTTGGATTGGAAGAATCAACATTGTGAAAATGACTCTACTACCCAAAGCAATCTACAGATTCAATGCAATCCCAATCAAACTACCAATGGCATTTTCTACAGAACTAGAACACACAATCTTAAAATCTGTATGGAGACACAAAAGACCCCAAATAGCCAAAGCAGTCTTGAGGGAAAAAAAGGGAGCTGGAGCAATCAGACTCCCTGGCTTCAGACTATACTACAAAGCTACAGTAATAAAGACAGTATGGTACTGGCACAAAAACAGAAATATAGATCAATGGAACAGGATAGAAAGCCCAGAGATAAACCCACGCACCTATGGTCAACTACTTTATAACAAAGGAAGGAAGGTTATACAATGGAGAAAAGACAGTCTCTTCAATAAGAGACTGTCTTTTCCCAGCAAAGTGCTGGGGAAACTGGACAGCTACATGTAAAAGAATGAAATTAGAACACTGCCTAACACCACACACAAAAATAAACTCAAAATGGATTAGAGACCTAAATGTAAGACCAGACACTGTAAAACACTTATAGGAAAACATAGGAAGAACACTCTTTGACATAAATCACAGCAAGATATTTTTTGATCCACCTCCGAGACTAATGGAAATAAAAACAAAAATAAACAAATGGGACATAATGAAACTTAAAAGCTTTTGCACAGCAAAGGAAACCATAAACAAGAGGAAAAGACATCGCTCAGAATGGGAGAAAATATTTGCCAATGAATAATCAGACAAAAGATTAATCTCCAAAATATATAAACAGCTCACGCAGCTCAATATTTAAAAAACAAACAACCCAATCCAAAAATGGGCAGAAGACCTAAATAGACATTCTCTGAAGAAGACATACAGTTGGCCAAGAAGCACATGAAAAGCTGCTCAGCATCACTAATTATTAAAGAAATGCAAATCAAAACTACAATGAGGTATCACCTCAGACCAGTTAGAATGGGCATCATCAGAAAATCTACAAATAACAAATGCTGAAGAGGGTGTGGAGAAAAGTGAACCCCCTTGCACTGTTGGTGGGAATGTAAATTGATACAGCCACTATGGAGAACAGTATGGAGGTTCCTTAAAGAACTAAAAATAGAATTACCATATGACCCAGCAATCCCACTACTGGGCATATACCCAGAGAAAACCATAATTCATAAAGACACATAGGGCTTCCCTGGTGGCGCAGTGGTTGAGAGTCTGCCTGCCGATGCAGGGGACATGAGTTCATGCCCCGGTCTGGGAAGATCCCACATGTCATGGAGCGGCTAGGCCTGTGAGCCATGGCCACTGAGCCTGTGCGTCCAGAGCCTGTGCTCTGCAACAGGAGAGGCCACAACAGTGAGAGGCCTGCATACCACAAAAAAAAAAAAAAAAAAGAAGACACATGCACCCCAATGTTCATTACAGCACTGTTTACAAGAGCCAGGTCATGGAAGCAACCTAAATGCCCATCAACAGACGAATGGGTAAAGAAGATGTGGTACATATATGCAGTGGAATATTACTCAGCCATAAAAAGGAATGAAATTGGGTCATTTGTAGACACGTGGATGCATCTAGAGACTGTCATACAGAGTGAAGTAAGTCAGAAATAGAAAAACAAATATCGTATATTGATGCATATATGGGGAACCCAGAAAATGGTACAGTTGAACCGGTTTGCAGAGCAGAAATCGAGACACAGATGTAGAGAACAAACGTATGGACACCAAGGTGGGAAAACGGTGGGGTGGTGGTGGTGGTGGTGTGATGAATTGGGAGATTGGGATTGACATGTATATACTGATGTGTATAAAATGGATGACTAATAAGAAAATAAATAAATAAGTAAACATTTAAAAATAAGGGGACAAAAATAAATAAATAAAAATTTTAACAAAGATGGAATCCTATAGGAAGCTTGCTTATCTGCACTCTAGACACCAAAATCATGACTATGAAAAATCAGGCCAAGACCACCTAATCAAGGCACCTGGATATAGTCATGTGTAATGCCTAGAGATTTTTCATTTATAAATAATATTACAAAGACTACAAAATAATTTGTTGACCAGCTGGACCAACACTCTATAGTGAAAACAAATATAATTTACTATGCACAAAGATATCTAAGGACCACAAAGAAAAATGGTTCTGATATCTATCGCCATTTCATTCTTACCAAGGAACTAGTAATTATTCTGGGACACAGTAATCACTCAGTAATAAATAGTTGTCAAATATCTAACAATGTGGCTAAAGGAATAATTCTGGTGTGGACTATATTCTTCTGCCAGGTCCTCAGTATCCTTTTGTTTACCAGTGTGATAGTATTAGGAAGTGGGGTCTTTGGGAGGTAATTAGGATTAGATGAGGTCATGAGGGTGAAGCCCTCATAAACAGGATTCCTGTCACAAGAGAGTTTGCTTCCTCCCGCCATGTGAGGACACAACAAGAAGACCACCTACAAGCCATGAAGCAAGTCCTCACCAGACATCTGCCAGTGCCTTGAGCTTGGACTCCCCAGCCCCAGAGTTGTTTAAGCCACCTAGAGCATGGTAATTTGTTGAAGTGTCCTGAGAAGACTAAGACACCAAACAATGTCATCAGGAACCAACTCTCAACTCTTCTCTTTGATGACGTCATCCTCAAGTTCCTCAGGATTGAGCCCATCATCTTATATTCCCAATGATATAATGTGAAGTCCAGAGGGAGTGAGCCAGAGACGCTGTCTCCCGTAATACTATACCCACAATCCCTGAATAGGGCCTTTTTGATGCCAGTAGACCTGATTTGGGTCTTAGGTCTATTCCTGAGCCAATCCACAGCCAGGAAGATAGAATGCAATGACTGGCTAACTTGTATCATGTGATCCTCCCTGAAGCCTGAAATAGACTCATTTCCTCGAAGCATATGGGCTGAGAATGGAGAATCAGGGCACATTTGCCTCAAAAAGGGGCATTTATGCTGGGCACAATAACCACACTC
>NW_006783631.1:2123428-2129861 GCF_000442215.2 Lipotes vexillifer
TCCCTATAATAGTATAAAGATCTCTCAGGCCAGCAGAACACTTCTTTAAACTTTGGAAATTGCCTGTAATGTACACCGGATAGTCATTGAGAAAAAAATTATTTGAGGGAACATAATTATGCAAGAAAGTAAAAATATGAAAAGTTAAAATATTAGTAACCATACACTAACATTTGAAGTTCATGATGACTTTTTTATGAGGGCCAATGGTAGGTCAATGAAATGACAAAGCTTTTTTATCATCTTAATCATTTTAAGGTCAGGAGGAATTTGGAAGTGAGATTATTGAAGAGAAAAGGTATTGTATGTTGAATTTATCACCCTCACACATTTTATCTCCAGAATACCTGCTCCTGCTCTTTGCTGCTGAGAGGGCTTGAGATGTTTAGAAGGTGCATATTCTAAGTAGGCCAGTGAGGGGTCTCCCGAGGAGCAGGCAATATTTGGTCTGCTGGTGAAGGTTTTATCCAGGATCCAGCTGCTATCAAGAGCAATTCCATATACCAACGTGGAGATAAACAGTAACCCACAGGCCCAGGGTACAGGGAAGTAGCCCCCTCTGTTTCCTGGTAACCCATGCTCAAAACCAGTGGTTTTTACCTCTGCTCACCTAATCAAAAGGTATCTCACTCGGCACCCTTCTAGGTGTACTAGTAATCAGATGCTCTGTAATACCCTTGCAAAAGAAGAATAAAGTCGGGAAAAAAATGTATAGAATTAGTAATTCTGCTTTTATTTGTTTGTATCTAGGAATCCCCCCAAAGTTATGACCTATTCCTAAATTCTACTTTTCTATGGAAATCATTCTATGCAGAAGAAACGAAGGGGCAAGCTAGGGATGCACATTCTTGGATTGTTCATCCCGGATCTTTACATATGTAGGCTTTTTAATTCTCACAACAACCCTGAGATGTAAATTATTATACCCATCTTACAGATGAGGACAGTAACTTCCCCAGAGACTCAGCCTACAGTGAGCAGTGCTTTGAGCCCAGGGCCATCTAATTTCAAAGTTCAGATTTCCCTTTAGTATATTGCCTCCCAATTTTTTTTTCTATTTACAAATAAGAAGAGAGCCATAGAAACGACTCTAGTTTCTTGGTTTGCTTTCTTTCCAAGCAGAGTAGCTAATATTCTTTTGAATCCATTTCTTCCATTACCAGTGGAAGCAGGACTTCAAAGTACCCTTTCAAGAAAGGCTGGTGGAAAAGAAGACATGTGGCAAAGTGGTGAGAGTTGAAGACTGGAGCCACAAAGCCCTTGGATGGGCTCTGTCCCTTCCTGGCTATGTGTCTTTGAGCAAGTTACTTAACTCCTCTGTGCTTCACTTTCCTCATCTGTTAGATGGAGATAATAATACCTACATCACAGGATTATTGTGAGACATAAATGAGTTATCATATAACAGAACAGTGCCCAGCACATAGTAAGTTCCCAGTAAATGTTAACTTCCATTAATGTTCTTCCTTGTCCTCACTTGGTACAACCCAAAAGGCCCTCAGCTTCCCTACAATTATCAACCCTGTAGCAAGAATGTAGTGTTTCACATGTACTTTAGTTAGTTACTGATTTGTTGGCATTTGTGGACAGTGTGCTCTTCCCAGATGTCTTTTAAGCCCATCTGTTAGCTCAGTGGTTTTCAAATTTGAGTGTAAATCAGAATCATCTGGGGCACATGGGAACCCACAGACTGCCGGGCCCACCCCTAGAGTCTCTGATTCTAGGTCTAGGATGGAGCCTGAGACTTTGCATCTCTAATAAGTTCCCAGATGGCACTCTTGGTCCAGGAATGACATTTGGAGACCTCCCGTAAGAGACACATCCTAGCATATAAGGAGTCTGCTTAGCTCCACTAGGGAAGGCTTGTGATGCAGTGAAGGAATGCATCAAATCAACAGGGGAAAATGACCAAAACTGAATGGACTGCAAGGCTTCTGCCTTCTAAGAAGGGAGCTGGGGGAGTGTCATTAACCATATCAGTGAGTCCTAAAATCTCTCTCCTACTCTTTTTCCCTTTCAGCAGACACCGGTGGGGAGGGAGAAAGTTTGAGGCCATTGTTCATGGTCCAATGAGCTGCAAACCACTTTTGTGAGCCCTTGGATGTGCAAAGAGACCCGGGGCTGAGCTAAGCGCTTTGGACTTTTTCCTGTTGTTATTCCTTAGTGGGAAGAGGACAGGAGTTGAGGAGGGAAGAGATATAAACAAGATAAAGGAAGGGAGCAAGAAAATGAGTGAGAAATGCCAAGGAACATGTTGTGAAGCTGGAGCTCGGGTTGGTGAAAATGGTGAAGGGGTTATAAAGAATATTGTCCAATTTTAGGTTGTTTGGATTTTTGTAGTATCAATTCTCTCTATTTTCCCAAATCTTCACTGAAGTCAATTACCACTTCAAGGCCTTGGGGTTTGGGACACAGGGTTGTAAAGCAAGGAAAGAGGCCAAGTTCTGCAGCTCAGATGATGAATTTTGGAACATGACAGCGTGAGCAGGACAGAAACATGCTCTGTGAACTGAATTACTCTGGGAAACAGAGGCTTGAAGCCAGAGGCAACAAGCAGAAATGTAAGCCACCCTCTCCTAGAATCCCTCAAGAGACTGGGAATGACTCTGACTTCCTACTGAATTTGGAACAAGATCAGAGCCAACTTCCTTTGAATCTCAGTGGTCAGGAGACCTCAGCAGACATCTAGCTAATACAAAACTACTCTGAGTAGT
This sequence comes from Lipotes vexillifer, assembly GCF_000442215.2. Classification (NCBI taxonomy): domain Eukaryota; kingdom Metazoa; phylum Chordata; class Mammalia; order Artiodactyla; family Lipotidae; genus Lipotes; species Lipotes vexillifer. The sequence goes on from NW_006783631.1 coordinate 2,126,143, forward strand.
TTGTAGGAGTGAGCAGATCTCAGCTTTCTAGGTTAGGAACCACCAGATAGTTGTTAATGTAACCATGAATCCTCCTTCCTGCATTGCTTTGCACAAGTGGGCTAAGAAACATGGGGGGCCCTAGTTCTGTACACCTTGAAGTATCTTTAAGATGATGGCTCATGCCCAAGAGTTTGAGAGTCATCATCCTTTGAGAATGAATATATTTTGCACCTTCCTAGTATGACTCAAAAGCCCTGGGGAAAGGAAGTACAAGTTTTTAAGTATGAGAAAAAAAACATTAATTGGTTGGTGGCAGTTGAAAAGTAATGAGTAATTTGTATTGGCTTTCTGCTCTAATTTATATGGTAACATTTTTCTCCTCCACAATAAAATTCACAAACAACAGAGACATCTGTTTATTGGTGTCCTGTCTCCCATCTGCATTCATTAGGCATCTGGGTGGGGTGGCAGGAACTTCTAACTCTTCTACCCCTCCCCTGACTGAACATCTGATTCCACTTCCCTTCTTGCATCCAGAGGTGCTTCTTACCAAGCTGTAACTAAAACCAGTTTCTATGAGTGTTTTTTTAAGTACTAATGGCATACCCCATTTGCAGATGGAATCATCCTGGTGGTGGATGAAAAGCCAAAGAGTTCTTGAAAGTATCCTCCAGTGTCTGCCCACACCCCGTTCCAAGTATGCACACTAAGGGGTGTGAAGAAGGGAGCTTTCAGTAAAGCTTTCACACCTGAGATCCAAGGGTATCAGGTGCCCAGGGATGCAAGAGTGGCTGTGATGAAAGAAATGGAAGAACAGCTTCAGGGCTAACAGCACATTTTGACTTCTGTAAGAAACTTACTTTGCTTACTTGCTTGGGGCAGGAAGAACCGGGTTCCTGATTGGCTGATTCAAAATTAAACAGCTCCCTCACACCTTGGGAACTTCCCATCCTGTGAAGGGTATAAAGGCCTCCCCCGACTGTTAGTCGGGGTCTAACTCACTTCTCTCCGAGTGGGACCCTGTCCGGACAGTTTGTGTAAGCTTCTATACTTGTATAAATCCTTTGCTAATCTTTCTGCTTCGTGTTGGTGATTCTCGGGTGTCCTTGGTTGGAACACGGGTCGCATTTACCGGGGAACTCGACTCCAGGCGTGTGGCTCCCGGACCGCAACAGGCAGAAGGAAGAAAAATTTACAGCATGTACGGTACAATCAAGTCCCATCAGGTACACACTTAAAAAGAACATTATCTTCTTTTGGTGGTTGCTATCACTTCTCTCCACTCCATGGAGCTGTTTCAACATAGTACCCTATCATCTCACATCAATGTCAAATTACTGGAGCAATAGGTCCATAAAAGGACTGTGTGTAGTCATGTGACTGAGCTGAAAATTCAAGAAGAAATGCACTCAATTGTGTAGTGATGACAAAAATGTCTGAGGCTTGGTACTCTTCTTTACTGCTATTTTTTTTTTTTTCCTTTTGAAAATTTAAGAAAAGTTTCCTTTTTTTTTCTACCCTCTATCTCAAGATGTAAGGTTTTGGTGGTAGATCCCAGTAGCAAATGCACTTAGTAACAATTGGGTTGCCACAGTCGGCTTGTCCCTTCCAGACCCTAGAGTGCTCTAGCTACCTCCACCTCTTCCTAAACAAACTTTGGGCATTTTCACTAATGCAACCACAGCTGAAATTGAAGAATGCTAAACTTCAGAACAGGCACTTTGTACATCAAAGCTAGAGCTATATGCAGGCTGCTATAGTTTGGCCCAAAGAGAAGGTTTGACCTAGAAGATGTTAGTGGAGCTCTTTACCCAGAACAGTTCCCCCAATTGCTGCCGTCATTCTCCTGGTTGGCTTTACCCAAGAAGGAGATGGTACAGTTGAAAGATCTTGGTATTCAGAGGCAAACAGGCTTCAGTCTCAGTTCTGACACTGGCTAGCTGCATAGCTGAAGAGCCTTGGTCAGTTCACTTAACCCCTCTGAGACCCAGTTTCTCCTTCATTGAAACGGGAATCACTACATTTACCTCGTAGTATCTGTACTTAGTAAGCACTCAGTAGTTTTATTTTTTCTTTCATGATCATTGCTGTGGTTGCTGCTGTTGAAATACGACAGAAGGAAGGGATAGAATCCCAGGAGTGAGAAACTATTTCTTGATAAGGAAGGAAAACACATTCTCACACAAAGGAAGGAAGCCCCACCTGGTCTCTGGCAGGTCCAGTGTGTGGCTGAACCACACTGACGCTATTCTGTCAGCTCCATCTTAGGCCCGCAGTCCTACCCCCTCCCCTTTCTGCATGACTGGGCTTTAGCCTACTCACAAGGAATGCACCCAAGCCAGATAAGTTCCCAATCAACTTTTACCCTTGCTTTCCCCTGATATGAGAACTGGAAGAATGCCTTTTACAGATGCAGATGGTTAATGGTCCTTGAGGAATAATGGTAATGTGACCCCTGGGGGAAGAAAAAAACCCTGGTTCCTGTTGGCACAGATGTGTTTCTCCCTTGGTAGTCAGGTTCTATTTCTAGCTTTGGACCTTTTAAATCCCCGGTACCCCTTTAGGTGGTGTGGAGTGAAGCTGTGAATGCCTCTGAATCATCCTCCACCCAGTCCTACCTGTATGGAAGTTACCTGCAATGAAAATCATCATTACACTTTATGGAGTTTTCTGCTTCATTTTTTGGTCTCAAAGTTCCTTCTCAGTTTGGAGGATATTATTCCATATTCCCACCAACCAACACCCAGATATCCCACTCTGCCCTGCAGAGTTAAGAGATATATTTAGATATCCCTGGAAAGGCAGAAAAGCACTTCCAATTCTGCCCAAGCTGAAAATTCCCCAGTCATGTAAAAACAGATAGTGAACTCTTTAAAGGCTACCAAAATATACTTAAAGGCAGATCAGAAAGCCACGCCAATTGAATGGTCACCAATCAGAGACTGTCTCAAGACATCTCCTTTTGTTCTATAAAACCTATACAGCCCCTTCAAACCCCTGCTGAAAGGAAAGTGACAGTGCTGTTGTAAGCTTACGAATAAATGGCCTTTGCTAACTGGGTCTCTGGTTTGTTTTTGTCTTTGACAGCAGGGTAACCTATTAATTCACCAAAAGTCATTAACGCCTCTCCCCTGATTTGTTGCCAGAGGGTAAGTTTTGGAAGGGATGTGTCACAGGACACGTAGGCTTACACAGGGTCAGGACTGAGGCAAGAAGGAGAGTGTGGGTTGCTTCCTGCAAGAAGGGGGACCTGGGGCAGCAAACATGCACCAGAGGCAGGCTGGGTTCCTGGGATGAAGAAGAGAAGGAAGCTAAATGAGAAAGGGTGTTTTATAAAGAAAAAAACATAACGCTAAAGACAGATTTTAACAAAGTTACACTTGCTTCCAGTGCCTGGCACTGGCTTTGGAAATACTATGATTCTGAGCTAAATGCACCATCTGTTTTCAGGTGTAGCGCATATAAATTTGCTCCATTGGACTTGGGTATAAGTAACATCACATTACTTTATTTTTAGTTTAGATTTAATTTGGTAAGGTGCCTAATATTATGTAAATTTATACATAAGTCCTAGGAAGGGAGAAATGGCTTACACAGAGCAGAAAATTTGAGGAAAGGATGCATGTTCTCACATCTCTATTGGTTGTTACTGGAAGATGAAGGAAGAGGAGGAAAAGAAGAAGATGAATTAGATGAAGAAGAAGAAGAAAAAGGGGAAGGGGAAGAAGGGGAAGGGG
>NW_006783631.1:2129981-2131569 GCF_000442215.2 Lipotes vexillifer
GGGGGAGGAGGAGGGGAGGGGAGGGAGAGAAGGAAACAACAGGCCCAAGTCGGGGCCACTGCCCCCCTGTACTGCAAACTAAGACTTAATTGCAGTTCCTGACCAGCACTATTGAGGTAACCTTTCTGGAAACAATCCTTTTTCTTTAGCTAATAACTTCCTTCTCCCTCTAGGTTCTATAAAAGCCTTAATTTTGTACAGTTCCTCAGAGCCTCTTTTCTATTTACTAGATTGAATGCTGCCTGACTTGTGCCTTGTTGAATAAAGCCAATTAGATCCTAAAATTTACTCAGTTGAATTTTGTTTTTTTAACACTACTAAGATGCTCAGTACTCAGGTTGGCAAGACCTGTTTAGAAGGCGGAATGTCCCTGGTCTGTACCAAGGTGGGCCTCGGAGATCCTTTGCCAAGACTTCCAAGCACATCCATTTCCCACCCCCAACCTTGGCTCTATGGAGCTACCGTTCCATCCAGGGTACTGTGGACAATCAGGGCCTGGGTCTCCACCTCTCATGGAGACCACCATCACTCCCAATCTCTCCCTGGTCATAGGAAAGCCATTCACATTTCTGGAGAACAAGAAAGCCAAGCCAGGGCTGCCTCCTCAATTCCCATTAAGAGACCCTCTGCCCATCATTTCAATGAGCTACCACCAGATAATACCTAGGTAGGGCCACACAGACACCTGCCTACCTTCATATACTGAAGCAAGGAAGAAAACCTCTCTGTCTTTCAAGTTTCCTAAAGTTTACTCATCTAGGGACTTTGTACAAATAAGAAAAAAGTACCCCTTCCTCAAGACACATCACACTCACTGCCATCTGTTAGAATATTTTCCATGTTTTTTAGAACAAGACACTTATTGCCATCTTCCAGATTTTGTGCAGTAAGTACACAAAGCCACAATGTATACAACATAATGGAGTCTCCTTAGACAAGGAGGCTTTTTGCAGTGCACAACCTGCACAAATTATAAGCTTAGTTTACAACTGTACATGGAGGCTCTGAAAGCAAACAGCAAACAGCAGGATGCAAAATAAAACCCAGTACAAGAGGACAAGGATGCTGAACGTTCTACCTGCTTAGAGAATGCATGCATTCTGTATGGCTTTCACAGTGCCTGTTTCCAAATTTGAATTATGCACCAGGCTGTCTGTTCTGAGATGCATGTATGCAGAATGCAGACCACAGGCCTCCAGTATGAATATGAAAAATAATGGAGCACATCTTCTCTTAATCTTTAAAAGTATCCAAGTTCTTACCTTATAGGGAAAAAATACGCCAGAAGCCAATCATCCAACCTCAAATGCCAGCTTTCCACTTAAGCTGCCTTCATGGCCCAGTGATAAGGAAAACACTCCATACATTGTGCTCAGAGAATGGTTCCTAAACTGAGTCAATGACAGCTCTGAAAGAACTGCATTTGGCTTCATTCACTGAGTGATCTTTGGCAGAGGGTTAAGGAGCCATGCTCCATGGCCTAGGATGATAAGAAGACCATTCAAATGACTGGAGGGGATGCATGATGAAGCCAAGGTACATTTAATCATACCAGTTTCTGCAGAGCTGGAAAAAGGAATCCAGGGAA
>NW_006783631.1:2131579-2142749 GCF_000442215.2 Lipotes vexillifer
GGAATCCAGGGAAAGAGGCAAGGAGAGCAGACAATATATATTTGTGCTGTTAACAAACTGAGACCCATAGAGAAAATCTTTTGGTGGATGCCCCATGGTGACAATCCATCTCAATGCAACAGGGTTATCACATCAGTGCCTTTGCTTGCTCTGTCATCTCTCCTGTGAGCTAGTGCATTGCTCACACTCAACATAGCTCATGAGGGCCATTTTAGAACTGGAGAGCCATGCATAGTCGCCACTTATACACTGCTTTATGGCCCTCTCTATGTTTTTATTCTCAGGTGTGGTGACTTATTGTTCTCCATTCTCATCTTGCTCTTCAGCCTCGACACTTTGCTTGTTTCTCCAGGTACAACATTGTTTCCTCTAGACATTGACCTTGATAAGCTCAAAATAATCCTCATGCCAAATATTATCTTTGGCATATTTTGGGGTGGTGAAACCCACTCCCCTTCAAGCCATAGACAACTATTAAATTGTTTCAGAGTTTTCTGGCAAGCTTGGATCCTTATATTACTTATATAGAATAAATTCCAAATAGAATTATACACTAAACCCAAACTTTCCTTCCTCCCTCCCTTTCTTCCTTTCTCCCTTCCTTCCTTCCCTCCTTCCCTCCCCTCCCTCATCCTCTTTCTCCATCTCTCTTTTTCTCTTTCTTCTCTCTCTCTCTTCTTCTTCTCCTCCCCTTCCCCACCTCACCTCCTTCCTTTTCTCTTTCCTTAAATGGCTCAGTACTTTTCTCATCTAGACCCCCATTTGCCTCCTTATGAAGTTTTCTCAATTAACCAGTTTGAATAGTCCATTCATTTCTCAACTTCACTCTTATAACTTAGCTCTTTTAAAGTTTCATTGGTTGACCTTTTTATTTCTTTTTCAAATAAAGCAGAGTCTGTAGAAATCATGACTAAGGGAATAGGTCTTGGAGTCAGATAGACCAGGTTCAAATCCTGACTCTGCTGCGGTAGACACTGCAGGCTGGCTCATCCAATTTCTATTTCCAACATCCTTATCCTTCATCTAACTCTGTTATGGAGGCTATAAATGCTAAAGGCTAAAGCAGCTAGAATTGCTCACAAGACACTTTTCTTGTAAATGAGCTATTACTTCTTGATATTATTTAAAAATACGGTGGGAGTTAGGTGGGGGAGAGTGTGACTCCTGCCATACGGTGTGCTAGGTGCATTATGATTTCCCATTAGAACAATTACTTCTATTTCCACAGGCTCTCCAGTATAGAAATTGTTTTTTCATTTTTTTTTTTTTTACTAAAATGTTGCTGAAACCTTCTCTCCCCATGCAGTAGAATGTAGTATAAGTTGAGGTCCACATACTTCTCCCAGCAAATCCTTGGGATCGAAGAGTCAAAAGGTCTTAGAAGATGATACTCTCAGCCATCTGCCTAGGGCTTTGTGTTGCCTGCTTCCAAGTTGGGGAGGGAAGTCAGGACTGATCATGACCCATGGTCTCAGAGAAGGCTGTCTGAGCTGGGGAGGCAGGTGGTTTTGGTCAACAGTTTCCTAACAATTCCACCAGGTTGTTGATAAGTGTCACTGAACATATTCTCTGAGAACACTAATCCTTCAAGACAATGGAAAAGTTTACCTGAAAATTGTGTGTTGTGGAAAACATGTACTTAAATAAATGTCAGCAACTCTACTTGAAAATATCTTAAACATTTACTGCGCAGATTTATATTGTTAATATCTGACAGGTGATATTTAATGCCATGGCTCTCAGGCATTATTTTTAAAGAACATTTTGGGAACTAGAATTACACAAATACCATTTTCAGATTTCTGACTTGATCAACTCCCCTTCCTAGACCATCTGTAACTGAGCAGGACCCTCTGAGGCCTTCCCAGAACAGACCCCACCCCTATATCCTCTGCTTTAGCTCCTCTCTGAAGTACCAGATAATAGTATCTGATGCACATTTCATGAGTTGTTTTACAGATGCTAAAACCCCCAACAAATGAAAGAAATTAACTACTTGATGACCATGAACGCATAGCCCCCAGACCTACCGGCACCTGAGGATTGATGATGTTGACCCGTGTGACACTACCCTGTTTCCTCACCATCAACCAATCAGAGAATTGTGCACAAGCTGATCACATACCCTGCAATACCTCTCCCTCATCTGGCATTTAAAATGCTTTGCTGAAACCCATTGGGGACTTTGGGCTTTTTGAGCACTAGCTGCCTGGACATTTTTCTTGGTGCCCCATAGCAAACTCACTTTCCTTCACCACAGCCTGATGTCAGTAGATTGGCTTTGCTGTGCGTGGGTGAATGGACCCAAGTTTTGTTCAGGAACACAACTTGCATTTTACTGGAATCACCCCTGGGTAAGACTCTTAATGAAACAGGAGGGAAGTGGGCAGCACACAACCTTTAAAGCAATGACACAGCCATAGGATATGACAAAAACTGGTCAGAACCAGCTAGGTCCAAGATGGTGGAAGATTCGACTTCCAGTGGACATTGAGCCTTATTATAGGCTCATTGTAATACATCAGCATGCTAAATTACTCACCCACCAGCACCAAGACAGTTCTGAGGCTAACCATAAAAGGCAAAAAAGTGGGCCATAGCCCAACTCCTGGAAATCCCTGCCCCTTCCCCCAAATTATTGGAATAATCCTCCTTCTCATTAGCCTATGAAATTACCCACCCCATAAAAACTAACCACCCATATTTCAGGGCCTCTTGCCTTCTGAGATGGCCCACACTCTGTCTATAAAATGTGTATCTCTCTAAATAACTCCACTTCTTACCTACCACTTTGTCTTTCACTGAATTCTTTCTGCAATGAGACATTAAGAACCTGAGCTTCATTAAGTCCTGAGACCAGGTGTGTGATCTCAGTTGAAAGGCTGTGGGTTCAAGTTCCAATCTAAGTTTTGGCCAGGTTCTAGTCCTGGCACATAGGTTCAAGTCCCAATCTGAGGTGCACAGTTTCATTAATGGTGGAAGTTTCAGGAAATAGAGCAAGAGAATGAGGAAGAAGTGCTGATTCCTGGGTCAGATTTTCTAAATTCCTATGGTTCTACAGCTGTTGAACCACTTGTGGGTGAAGCCAACACTTCTAGCAGTCAGGGTGGACACCTCCTTGGGCTGAGTGTTCATTTTTCTAAAGACATCCACAGAAAAGCCTTCATCTCAATCAACAACAGGAAATTCACATTCTTCATATCATTAACAAGAAATAAAGATAATAAGAAACCTGGGTCTCAAACATATTCTGTAAATCAACAAGCCGGCAGCAAAATCACTCCGTTGGCAGTGTTGAAAGGGGGAGCTCAAGCAGAGAGCAGCAGGGTAAGGGAAAACAAGAGGGTTAAAAATCTACATTTCCCATCATCCTGGAAAGTTCCAAAGGGAAATGATTTTGTAAAACAACAAAATATGTATAAAGGAGGAGACTAAATTATTCTTGTCCCACTCAGCTGGTGTTGTCCCACTGACAGTCGAGTGTTCTAACTTGGGAGTGTCTCCTCTCTCACAAGAAGAGGTAGCAGCCCCCCTCTTACTGGAAGTCACTGTGGACAACTTGCCCCCAGAAAAGCCTGCCTTCTTTGTACCTGATCCCAGCAAATCTGCAGACACTGTTGGCTCTCTTTTTGCTGTTTGCTCTCAGGCAAAACTGCCATTGATTTACAAATGCCACCTCCCATACAAAGAATAACTGGAAGAGGAGAATTATGCCCCAGAATGTGTGAGAACTGAAAACATCCCTCTTCGTGTTAATGGATGAGAATATAAATGATAAAGGATGTCAATGTGTGAGGCTACCTCCTCCACTCCAAGGAGGTAATGACCCTGCAGGTAGAATTCTATATGACTGGAGGGGGACTGGGAGAATGATTCTCTCGACAGAAGTTTCAGGGGACCTTCAACCAGAGGCACGGGCTTCCAGAACTGAAAACAACAGAACTCAGGAGACTCCAAGTGGGTATCTAACCCTGAAAAGTCCAAGGCCAGTACTGAAGATGGGGCCATGAAGCCAGGATCCAAAATTCATGAGCAGAAAGAAAAAGAGTCTGGTGTTTTTCAAAAATTATCAAACATAATTCTCACAACAACCCTGCAAGTTTGTTGTTACTGGTCTCGGGAAATAAGTGACTTGCTAAATTAACACTGCTATGAGCAGTAGAACCAGCATTTGAGAGGGGTCTCAACATTTTCCCTATTAAAAAATAAGACTTACTAAAAGTTTTAAGAGTTTATTTAAGCAAAAATTGATTCAAATTGGACAGTGCCAAACCAGAAGTGGTTAAAAGAGCTCCTCCACCAAGAGCCAGGGGAAAGATTTATACAGAGAAAGTACAAGAACAAAGAAAGGAAATTATTTGATTGGCTAAAGCTTAAATCCTAGTTGGCTGTTTGTGATTGGTCGTCTTTAGCGTTTAGCATTTTGATTTCATAAGCTTGAGGCATTTGCAAGCTCAGATTTTGGTTTGCCATTGAAGGGGAGCAAAACTTATCACCCCAAAATGTCTATGGTATGCATGTGTGTTATTTCAAGCTGAAAATAATCAAGGCCTAAAAGACTGAGGAAGAAACTTTGACCTCCCCTCTAACTGCCGAAAAGAATTTTGACAGAGAGCCTGTTCCCGAATACATCCATCACCAGAGACATCTGCAAGGAATATGGGCGAGGTTATGGGGGAGGAACAGGGCCTAGAGATCAGAGTCCACTGTGTGTTCCATTGTCTCTGCCCAGTATAGCAGAACTTTATCTACCAAACATTTGCTATTCCATCTCCTTGTGAATTGCCTTCTTCCCCTTTGAAGTCCCAACCCCCTACCCCCAGCATCCTCTTTTGTCTTTAGCTAAAGATGGTATTTAAGATGAGGGCTTCAGCCATTTTGGCGAGTTACTCATTGTAACATGTATATGTGTTACTAACCTTTGTTTGATTTTCTCCTGTTAATCTGTCTCATGTCAGTTTAAATCTTGGACCAGCCAGAAGACCTAGAGGGACAGAGGAAAACATCTTCTTCACTGACAGCACTACAGCAGTAGAGCCACATCTGTCTAATGGCTTCCTTGTTTAATTAATTTAAACCCCCTCCAAGGCAACCATTGCCTAGAATAGTCACTTCCAACTGACTTCTATTTAGTTTTTAAAGTCACATGGGTAATACATGAGTATGGTCTCTTCCTTGAGTAACAAGATACATGAGTATGATCTGAGAGTAACGAGAACTCTCAACTATAACAAATAAGCTCCAATTCCTACTTGGCCATTACCCCCAATCCTGTCTTCTGAAGACAACCATTGCTACCCTTTGGCACCTCTGTTTCCAGAGCTTCTCCTTGCATTTACATCCACATATGTGGGCCCATGAAACATATAGTATGGTTTCATGGAAGTAACTCTCACCTAAATGGTGTCATAGATTGCTCTGCAGCTCACTTTTTTTACACAACAGTACATCTTTGAGATTTTTCTCTGTTAGAAGACCCAGAACTACCTCATTTGCTTTAGCCACAGCAGTGCATTTAATAGCATGGCTGTGCCATAACTTATGAAGACATTCCTCTCTGGTTGGGCATTATAGTTGTGACTGGCTTTTTTTATGTATCAACCTTGCCATGACATGCGGTGGTGATCCAGGCACATTTTAGAACCTGAGATAGGCCAGACCTCTGAGAATTCGCTCAGAAATCATCCCAGGAGAGAGGGATGCAAAGCCTGCAACTGAAGCTAAGGCTCTGGAATTTCTGTCTGAAGATCCTCATCCTACTTTCCCTAGTGGCTACAGATCAAATTTGGTGGAAACTGAGAAGTTACTGTTAAAGCAAGACACAGCCCATCTTCCAGTTTAGGAGGAGACTACAAAGAGAAACACATTTAAAAGTGGAATCAAATCCCTCACTGGAACCAAAGCAATTAGTCAAATATTGAGTAATCCATGCATCCAAAACCCAAACCAACTTGAAAAGTTAATATTGATCAAGTAAGGAAATTTCAGCTCTACAAACCAAGCAAAGAGGTCTTGAAAAATGCTACTCATTTTAAGTATTTATAATGTTTTTCTTCATTTTAAGCAAATGAGAAAACAGATTAGTTCCCTATTCAATCCATGAAGGTGGAGGGTTACATTGGCTAAGAAAATCCACTGATGTGGACAAATGGAATCTACTACACCAGAAAGAGAGGAAATTCATTTTATTCATCAGCCTTACCATTCCAGTTAATCTTGGATTACATGAAGCTCCAAAATATTAAGTTGTATTCTACTTCTTTTCCCAACAGCTATGCCTGGGGAACTCCTACAATTCCTTCTTGACTATTCCCAGCATCCTCTATTGCAAGACTGCCCCTTCCCTCCCAAACTAATTTCAATACCAGCATAGCAGTGCGTACATATCTAAATATCATAGCACTTCTCGTTTTGTGTTCAAATAAATTACGTGTAAGCTTTTTCAGAGGAGATAGTATGGTGTGTGTATTGTGTTCCCCCAATATATAACACAGTTTCTAGCACATAGAAAGTTCTCAATAAACATTTATTGACCTGAAGATCTCTACGGAAAGAGAGTACTCTTATCATTCAATAATCGCTAAAGGTTTACAGAAATCGGACACAAGGGAAAAGCAGTAAGTCACTAACTCATTTCAACAATTCACCTCTAACTCCTCAAGGAATTAACACTATGAAGTAAAGGTTTTTCTTTCCCTCATTAAATTCAAGTATACTTCCTAAAATCTTCAGAATCTGGGATTTTATATTAAGGATTCTTGGTTAAATGAATAGATTTTAGAATCAAAGAACCCAACAAAACGTTCTACAGTTAATTGCAGCAGTAAGATCTAATAAAGAATTTTTCACCTTTTCTAAAATGTGTCTTTCCATTTGATAGATAAAAGCTCTCAGGTTCCACTCTTGGAGATTCTGTTGTGTCTCCTGCATCAGGTTGAGGAAATGCCTCAAGCCTGGGTGAGAATCTCTTGGCTGTCTCAGGAGCTGAGCTGAGGTTCAGGAGACTAGAAACCACTTCCAGTATTTCCTTTATGAAAGCATATGACCTTGGGCATATTTGTCAACTCTTATGCCTCAGTTTCCCCATATGCAAATTGGGAATAATAAATATGTCCTGCCTACCTAATCAGACTGTCAGATTCTATCCCTCCTTACACCATGGCCAAGCATCACCTCAGCTGTTGGAGGCTTCCTCAGCACTGCTGCTATACACATTCCCATTAAGAAAAATATTAGATGCAGCTGCAGTGGACTGCATATTCTAAAAATGACCACAGCAATATCTCTAGTTTCACATATTCTTCCAGTATGTTGCCACTCCCCCCATTTCCCTCCCCTTGACCTTGAACAAGTCTTTGTGACAGTTTCCACAAACAGAATGCGTGAAAGCAGTGCTACATAAGATTCCAAGTTAGGTTATAAAGGACATATCTATCCATCCTTTCATCCTTCTATCCACTCATCAATATATTTTATTTTTTGGATACATTTCAAAGTAAGTTGCAGACATCAATATATATCATCCCTAAATACTTCAGCTTGCATGTTGCTAAGTAGAGCCCAATATTTGTTTGCAATTCTTTTTTGGCAAAATGTACAGAAAGTGAAATACACAAATCTTACATGTCCAATTGAAGAATTTTATTTCTTCGTTTCAGTCATTGATATTTGAAGTCGTTTGTTACTATAGCATGACCCAGCTTATCCTGGCTGATACATTCCATTGAATGTTGTGTTGCCCTGTGATATCACCCCCCCCACCAGACGCCCTAAATCTTCCATTCAGTCTGCCACACACGCAGCCTGGAGTTGGTGGACTGGAGAGAGGAGATGGTCAAGGAAGTCCCCAATATAGTGATGTGGTAGCAAAATGGGACAGTGTATGGAGTCATCGAAATGCAAGTAGAGATAAAGAAGTCTAAACTAGAAGACTGTGGTGTCAGAGGCAACTTGAAGACATGCAAGTATCCCTTCCCCCCCTCCCCATCACCCCCAAGACCACTATAAAACATTGGAAGGAGACCCTGAGTGTTCCCTTATACCCTGGCTGAGGATTTGAGCCAACTTGACTTTGTTGACCCAGGTGATTACTCCCTCCTCCTTGAACACTTTCTTGGTTTGGCCTCCAGGATCACCCTCGATCCTTCCATGACTTTAAATACAATCAATATGATAAAAATTCTCAAATTAACATTTCCAGCATGGATTTCTCCCCTGAGCCCCCCAACTTTCATTCCTCTTGCTGTCTACCCCAACTAGGTCACATTCATGGCAACTTTGCTCTTCCCATCGCTTAAGCCCAAAATCTTGTTCTCTCTCTCTCTCTCTCTCTCTACCCCTCTCTCTTTCTCTATCTCTATCTCTCTGTCTTTCTCTCTCTCTCTCTATCTCTCTCTCTATCTCTCTCTCTCTACTTATTACATCAAGATTCATTATTATCTTTACCTTTAGTATGTATCCAGATTCTGATGACTTCTAGACAATTTTACCACTACTGTCTTAGCCTAAGCTACCTCCATCTTTCCCCTGGATTATGTCAATAGAGTCCCAGTAGGTTTCCCTGATTCTATATTTGACCTCAACAGTCTATTCTCAACATAGCCTGAATGATTCATTTGCACATAAGTCAGAACACAGCATGCTTCTGCTTACACCTCTCCAATGGTTTCCCATTCACTGAGCTAAAAGTCCTTAACAAGCTACAAAACCCTACCTGATTTGGTCTCCCCTTACCACCTAACCTCACCTGCTTCTATACTCCCTCTCATTCACTGCTCTCCAAACACATGGGCCTCTTGTCTATTCAAGCACACTCCTGTCTGCCCTAAATCAAAGGAATGTTCTGCTAACCTAATTAGAAGATGTAGTCAGTTGTAGCCTTGCTCAGAGATCAGTTATATCCACAAGGATGAGACTAATTTTCTCTTTCTAGTCTGCAGACTTCAACACAGAGGCAAAAATATCCTTTTATGGTCACAAGGGGAGTTGTCACAGCTCTAAGCCTTGCATAGTCCCATGAGAGTGTCCGAAAGAGAAAGCAGGGAAGTATTATTAGCAAAAGGGCTCTAATCTCAAGTGCCTCATCTTGTCAGGGAGGTAAAACTCTTCCAAAGGGCACCAGCAAAGTTCCTCTCATATATCATAGTCCACAGCATACCCACTAGCAAAGAGGAACATGATTACTGAGAACTAAAATATTGCCTGCCATATCAGTAAACAAAGGATGTTGCAGCCATCATGCCATTACATTTCAGCTGCTGGGACAGTGATCTCTGAGGGAACTCAGGATGGAGACAAACAGGCTGCCCACTGCCAAGCCCATCCATCAGTCAGCTCCTGCAGCCACCCCCATAGTGCACCCTGAGGAGACTCAGGATGAGAAAACACAGGATGCTGGCCCCAGATAGTTGAGGTGCATATCAAAAGAATGATTTCAGTGAGCCCAGACTCTTGCATCTTCCCATACATAGAGAGGAACTATTCCTTAACTTGAGATATCTGGTTTTCTTTAATTAACAGTAATCTGTTGATGTTCAGAATACCTGGTCTTTGTTGCAAAAACTCCTATATTCTGATTCCCCCTCCCCCCTTGACTCTTTGGAACAGTTTTCTCAGGGTTATCTGAGATGCTGTGTCCTGAGCTTGAAGTCTTCAGAAAGTTCGCCAAATAAAACATAACTCTCCACTTTTAGGTTATGCATTTTTTTCAGTCAACATTACCATCTGTCTCACTGGGGCTGGGCATATTATGGCAACATCAAAGTAGACATTATAGGAGCAAGGAGGAATGGGGCAGCCAGCATCTCCTAGATACCACTGACAAGCCACTAGTTCAGAAAGAGGAACCCTGGACCCAGTACTTGCTCTTCCATTAAACTTAACAACATTTATAAGTAATGCCCCCCTTGTAGATCACTGCTTCCTCATCTGCAAAATGAGGGGGCTGGGCTAGACATTGCCTTCCACTTTGAATTTTTTCTTATTCTGTGAACTTCCACGTGTCGTAAAGATCTGAGTCTTCCTATGTGCCATTCCTCATATATATATACATCTCCTAAAATGATAGAAATGCCAGGATGTCTTTGATCATCTATTTTAAAAAGAGAAGGGAAATTTTAATAAGAACATTTTGTACTGCTCATTCCTGACTGGTCTTTAAGAATAAAGGATCTTTTTCTACCATTACTGACATTTTAAAAACAGCCTTTCAGATTCAGTAATTAGGTCCCAAAATCATTCAGCATAAAACTATGGCTTCCCAACAATTATTCTAGTGAGGAAGTTAGAATGACCTCTCATATCTGTGTTGCTAATGGTAATTCCTAGCCATTATCTTATTACTCAATTTAAATACAAGAAAATGGAAATAATTCTCTCCTTGACACCAGGACCTCTGTCATTAACAGAATATAGGATTGAAGTCTTTATATGACCATATGAGTAGGCTTGGCACCCTGCTCTCCGAGAGTAACTGGTGTTGAGAAGCCATACAACAAATAGTGAGCTCCAAAACCTCCAGTGGAAGGCACAGGGAGATCGATCTATCTATGGAAGATGAGAATGAAAAAAATAGACAGAGAGAACTAAACTATGTGTTTTTACGTATTGCAAGAATAAAGGGACAAGTAAATCAATTGCTTTGCCAGAAAGCTCCATTTAGATGTATCTTAGAATCTGCACAAATCAGCCATCTTACTTCCTCACTCCCTCTGCCTTTGGCAATGATTCACTTTGACTATTATCATTTGTCAGCCCTACTTCTTTGATTCTCATGTTCCTGTAGCAGTAATTGCAAAAATGCTTAGAGATAGTAAAACACAATTCAGCCCGTGGCCCTTGCACACAGAAATTCTTTCAGCTGACCTCTTACCCAAGTGGAATGGACATTGATTCAGGTAAGCCCTCTCTCAGCACCTGTTTTCACAGGGTGTGTCGACTTTTTACCCCCAGCCACTCTCCGTTAGGGCCTTTGGGTCCATACTTAATTGGTGACACAAAATGCACACACCTTAAGCAAGTGTAACATTAAACGTGCTGCTGCCTTCTGGTATTTATCAAAAGCTCAGTTTAGAAAAAAAATTATGATGGAGAATGTGTAAAATCTATTCTTTTTATCCTTCCATCCAGATATTCTAAGGTCCATTCTTGAATTAAGATAGACCAGCAGGAA
>NW_006783631.1:2142759-2222919 GCF_000442215.2 Lipotes vexillifer
TAAGATAGACCAGCAGGAATTTGTGAACTAAGACTGTCTTTCACCTTTTTCCCTTTCATATTCTCAAAGGCTTTCACTGACTTGGGCTTTGGTGTGACGCCATCAGTCTACATTGAGAAACACAAGAGACACACCAGTGGAACCTCAGGTCTCTACACGGAGGAGGTTGAGGACACTGTTGCATTATACAGTGTGCTCATTAAAGAGAATCCCAGAAGGAATGTTATTCTTGCCATAATATCAAAATGAATTGTGCCTCTCCTTAGGGATGGGTTTGTTTTTATTCTCATTACTCTGAATAGTACAACCAAACAAATGTTCCATTTCATTTAGTTTCTAGAATACTTACAGAACAATTTGAGGCCCATCTGTTTCAAGAGTAACAGATTGTATAGTCTGCATTTTTGTTTTGCCTTCATTCCTGGCCCCTTTTCATATCTCCACCAGTATATTTCTTTCTTGTTTCTCACCTAATCCTATTTATGGTGTTTTAAAAAATTAAATGTATCCTTATAGATGCTTTAAATCATTTATGGACAATGGAGCGGAAGATTTTTTTCATTTGTTCAGGCAAATTAACATGAAAATAAATCTTACCAAATTTTAAGAGGCATTTTAAATGTGGTCCTCCTTCCCAAAACCTCTGGGAGACATGATAACACACATAAAACATTCTGACAATTTCCTGGTAAATGGCTACTAACAAGTGCTTCAATCCACAATGGCTCAAAGGTCTATGAGAAGGCTGGGTCTAACAACTGTGTAGAGGGATAACTAATGGCAGAAAGGAATGTGGTTACTGATTACTGGCCCAGAACTGGAAGGATGAGTACCAAAAGCAAATATTGTGTGTTTAATAGTTTTTGCCAAAGCCCAGCCTTAGCAAGGTAAAGAGCAATGTATGAAAGACTCCAAAGGTTTGACTGAAGGAATACTGGTAGCACAGAATGCCATATCAGGCCAAAACAGACAGAATGTGATACCCATAACAATTCCACACAACCTTGAACCACCACCTTGGTTGACTAGATCATTCAGTTGTCACATGTACAGATTAGGAAGCTTCACTTTTACTCAGAATGAAGAAAGTTTAAGGTTGAAAATGAAAAATAAGAAGAGTTGATCATATCAGCTGCTGTAAAGAAAAATATAGCTTGCAAATTTTTTAAAGGCTAAATCTTTAAATTCTCTGGGCTGAATATTGGGAGATGGAGGGGGGGAGGGTGGAATCTACAACAGATGTAATTCAATTCTTGCATTATATGTTGCTAAAATGACATTGCCTGATATTAAAAGTTCCTATAAAATAAAAAATCCTCATGAACAGCATCAGAAATAAAACCCAAGTCCTGAAAATTTGCACCTTCCAGCCCAGCCTCATTCCAAATCAAAATATGTATCTCTTTTATTCATAAAATGATACATATACTTATGAATAAAATCCCAAAGCTGGGCATTTTGAAATGAGTTATCTAACCTCAGAAAGCAAATAAGATCATTTCCTTTCACATCTCTTCACTCCTAGCAATTACCTGACTGAATTTTAACCTGACTCTAAACAGGGAGGGAGCATCTATTTGCCCTGGCTGAATATTACAGCATCCATATACATGTTTTATTCCTTTCTAAAAGTCTATCTCTTAATAAGATTTTTATTAATTTCCTCAAGCAGATTTCCACTATCAGATATGCTGGTCATGCCTCACAAATGGCCTATGTTTTAGTGGTTACTGGTCATTATGTAAGGAAAGAGGAGAACATCTCCTTCTGTGTGACTCAATGATTTAATAATTATTAATGAGACATTATGCTTTTGTACATTTCTGACAGAAGATTTAGTACACTATAAATGTTTAACATCGTTCGTTCTCTGTGGTCTGGAAATGTGATGCCAGATGCCTACCCGTGCTTCACACAATCAGAAAAGACAAATTAGATCATGGCAATATGGCAGCATTGTTGATTTTTTCAGTAATATTTACAATCTTCAGGTAAAATGTGAAATGAGAAAAAACATGTATGATGATGGCAGGTCCTTTTAATTGAAAGATTTTCCCCATACTCATTTGGAAGCAATTTATCTTGTAGGCAGGGTGTTGGGATAACTTTTAGGCAAACTTCTTGAGCTGTGCCTTCTTGCATCAGGCTCCAGATGGCCAGAGGAACTTCATTCTCACCCTTTGACTCAAGGCTCATTTTTGCCAATCCTTGCACACAGGAACTTTGGCCCACAAACCAAAGTTGCATGTCAGAATCACCTTGAATTTTCCTTAATATAGATTCCCAGACCTCCCCTAGCCCAATTAAACCAAAATCTCTTGAGGTGGTCACAAGCACTGGTATTTTATTTTTAACTTCAAAATGTTTCTAAAATACAGCCAGGATTTGAGAATGCCTGATATATACAATCTGCTGTGCCATATTTAACACATGGACCCAAAATTCTTTGACAGATCTCCCATTAAGAGGAGAGGTCTGGGTCCCTCCTCTAGAACCTGGGCTCTATGACAACTTGACCAATACATTAAGGTAAAAGTGACACCATGCCAGTTTCCAAGACCAGTCCTTACCAACCGGCAGCTTCTACTTCCTTCCTGTCTCTTAAGACCTCATTCTTGGAATCCAGCTACCATTCTGTGAGGAAGCCCAAGCAGCTAATCCAGAGTCTAGCTGAGCAACCAGACTTCCAGTCATGTGAATGAGACACCTTGGAAGTGTCTCCTCCAGCCCGCAGTAGACCTGCCCCAGATCTCATCACAGAGACGTGATGAGACCTGCCAAGCCCTGGCCAGACTTCAGATTCATGGGCAAAATAAATAATCAGTATTCTAAGCCATTAAATTTGTGGTGGTTTGTTAGGCAATAAATAACTGGAACAACTGCTCCCCCAGATGGTGTCTTGGAAAGGGATTTGTTCTTTTAAAAGTTGAATCACAAGCATTAATAGGCGCAATGCCTCAAAAATTGCAGGCTTCCACCTTCTCTTTGGCCAAAATAATGAAACTCCCCTCCCTTCTTAACACATGATATAGCTCCTCCATGGGGCCTTCCCAATCTGCATTAATTCTCTGTAATTTTTTCCAATCATCTCTTGTTTACAAAATTAATTAGCACTTTGGTCACATAAAATTATGAACTCAAAATTTTGGATAACAATTTTCATTTGAAAGATAGTTTGATGAGAAGATAATAATAGTCTTTGAAGAGCCAAATTCTGGAAAGGGGTACAAAGGCTTAGATGGAATTGATAAAAATCAGATTGAGTAAGTAAAGAATGCAATGATGGATGGAGAAATTACAACGTGAGGGGGTAAAGGGGGTTGTTTACATAGTGAGGAGCTAAGTGTCAGCACTGGGCCTTAGAATATTCACTAGTTGGCTCTGGCTGCCATAAGCAAATACCAGACTTGGCTGGCTTAAACAACAG
This sequence comes from Lipotes vexillifer, assembly GCF_000442215.2. Lineage (NCBI taxonomy): Eukaryota > Metazoa > Chordata > Mammalia > Artiodactyla > Lipotidae > Lipotes > Lipotes vexillifer. Next base: position 2,146,187 of record NW_006783631.1, read on the forward strand.
AAATTTGTTTTCTTGCAGTTCTGGAAGCTGGTAGTCCAAGATCAAGGTGCCAAGGTTTCTGGTGAGACTTCTCTTCTTGGCTTGTAGATAGCTACTTTCTTGCTAAATCCACACATGGCCTTTCCTCTGTGCATGCTGGGGGAGAGAGAGCTCTGATGTCTCTTTCTCTTCTAATAAGGACATCATTCCTATCCGATTAGCCCCCAATCCTTATGACCTCATTTAACCTTAATTACTTCCTTAAAGACCTTATCTCCAAATATAGTCACATTGTAAGTGAAGACTTCAACAGATGGATTGGGAAGGCGGGGCAGGGAGGGGGACACCATTTCATCTATAACAGAATGGGAAATCCTTGGAAAAATTGGAGAATTACACCTTCCCTACATGCCCCAGGCTGGGTGGTCATTTTGCCATCACTGTTACTAATAACAATAACAATGACAATCATTATTGATCAAAAACCAAGTACCCAACATTTCACATTATCACATTTGCTCCTCAAAACAACTCTATAAAATAGGTTCTATTTTCTTCATTCTTATAGCTGAGGAAGCTGAACAAAAGAAAGTTCAATAGTTTATCCATGACCTCATAGCTGGTAAATATCAGAACACAAACTTGGACACAGGTCTGTGGTCTTCAAAGCCCCTGCTTGCAATGCTAAACCAAGCTACCTATTTCTTTCATTCATTCCTTTGTCCTTTCAAAAATTATTGAGCACCAATTATGATCCAGGTCCTGTGTTTTATCCTAGAGATGCAAAGTCGACCTACAGAAAAAAAAAGTATTCTGACACCTGTTAAGACAGTAAGGTAGACTTTATTCAAGGGGCTACCACAATTTTGGGGGGTGGGGGGTGGTAGGGTGCAATAGGGGAGAGAGGTCAGGCTCAACCCTGAATACAACAAGGACAAGGGGGCGTTTACAGCCAAAGAGCAGGGTGAAGGTCGGTGGATGAAAAATTACTAAGAGGAAACAGTAGGGATAGGAGAATTCTTGCTAGACCAACTCAACAGTATTCTTGCTGAAGGCAGACAAGGGTGATAAGATATTGAGGGTGAGGGATTTGATTAGATATCAAGGGTAGGGGATTTTTCGATAAACTGACCCAGCAGGATTTTTGCTTAAATTGGACTAAGTGGGCTAAGGACAGGGTCCAAATCAGGATCTAGTCAAGAAGAGGGCTCAGAGGACCCTGACTAAAGTCGGGTCAAGGAGAGAGTCTTTGCTACCCTGCTTGCAAGGAGTTTATAGTTCAATGAAGAGAAAGACGCCAGTCAGCAGTTGCAGTGTGACAAGATAAATCTGTGGATCTTTTACCACGTAAATCACTAGGCTTCCTCCAGTTCTCAGAAATAAGTATTTGCACCTATATACTCTGGTTTTGAAATTGGCAGAGAAAAGGGCAGGAGGTGCTGTGTGTGCCCCTGTTGAAGCCAAGCCAGAGATGCCACGATTGTGAGACGCTGCTTCACAGAGGTTAGAAACACTTGGTAGTGATCTCAACCATGGATCAGTCTCCACTTATTTCTGACACTCAATAGCTTCAAAAAGCAGGTTATCCCTAGAGGCCTCCTACACAGGTTTCCTCAGAGCAAATCAGTTGTTTCTTCGTGACACAGTCTTTGGTTTTCCTTCTCATCTATTTCCTTGGTGCCACTAACCAAATTCCTGACTTGTGCTCAGCCAGCCCGAAAACACAGAATGTTACTGGACCATCCTTGCCTCTTGATTCAACTTTTATTTTAAAAGCTGGATTCCTTTGCAGGGTAAAAATAATCTGCCCCTAAATTGATTGGGAGGCTTTAAGAACTGCAGCAGAGGGCTTTCCTGGTGGCGCAGTGGTTGGGAGTCCGCCTGCTGATGCAGGGGACACGGGTTCGTGCCCCGGTCTGGGAGGATCCCACGTGCCGCGGAGCGGCTGGGCCCGTGAGCCATGGCCGCTGAGCCTGCGCGTCAGGAGCCTGTGCTCCGCAACGGGAGAGGCCACAACAGTGAGAGGCCTGCGTACCGCCAAAAACAAACAAAAAAAGAACTCCAGCAGAATTAATGACCCCGGTTTATCCCAGTTCCTGTCGCAGACCTGGATATACTGCCAGATTGACTGGAAATGGCCTGGAATGATTCTGAAGTTGTTCCTAGAGATTGGAGGCACACAGTCACTTTCTGGGATGGTTTAAGCACGGCAAGAGGATCCTGAGGGAAGAAGCCTCGAGAGGTTCCTAGGGTCCACGCCTCGCCCTCTCTGCTTCGTCCACCACCAGTTCTTACACTTGCAACTCTTTCAGCCTTCTCTGTGCCAGAACCTTACCTCTGCCTCTAGCCCCTGGCAAGAGCACAGAAATTATCATTTATTGTTTTCAATTTTTAATATTTGAAACTGATTTTTTCCCTACCCACATAAAACAAGAAAATTGTAATAATTTGTCCCAAAGATTTTCAGAAAAGAATATAAAACACTGGCATAATTACATAGTCTTTAGCTCAGGGTATTATATTTCTATTATATAGTTATGGACCTGCCTTTTCTTTTATTCCCATTGGATAGAACAGTTTGCTTTAAAACCTAAGTTCTGTTTTAAACATCATAAAATTTATATACTGACAAACCTGTATTGACATTTTCAAACTTCGAGGTATTTCCACAAGACAGTTTACATCTGGAGAAGCCCGGGGGTATATGTTCTGGTTGATAAAGCATTTAGATGTTTGGGGATGTCAGGCAAAATTCCAGTGAGGAAGGAGCATGAGATAACCTAAAAAAAGAAGTCAGGATGGGAGACAGTGAGTTTGGGGAAAACCTTCTTTCCTGATGGACAACAACTAAAATGCCCTGAGGTTCACCCTAGCAAACAGGGTGCGAATGACTGAAACTCTTTTTTTTTCCCCAGAGCTGTCAAACAAGAAGTGAGTTCAGGCAGTTGCATAGTCAAACTGCTGAATTCTTTCAGCGAGTAATATCGCCAGTGCAAGTAGGAAATGTGTTTAGATTTTCTCAGTGATGTAAATAAATAATGTTTAACCTAGTTCTGTTATACTCTATTAGAATAGATAGAAAAGGGGTCTCGTGTTCAGTGACCTCATACCTCGTCATGACCTAGAAAAAGTGGTCACATAAGTAACATACAGAGTGAAGCTTCCTGGGTATATTATCATTGGATGTAACATAGGCATGAGAGTGGGAGACCAACAAGACATGCCTGATTTGACCCTTAGTCATATGGTTTAAGACTTTTCTGACCCAGAAATTCTAGGATGGTGGACATATTGACTTCTATGGTATGATAGTTCATTTTATGTGTCAACTTGACCAGGCCATGGGGTGTCCAGATATTTGGTCAAACATTTTTCTAGGTGTATCTGTTTCTGGGTGAGGTTAACATTTGAATCAGTAGACTAACTAAAGCAGATTGCCCTCCCCAGTGTGAGTGGGTCCCATCTAATCTGTTGAAAGCTTGAATAGAACAGCAAGGTTGAATAAGGGAGAATATCTCTCTCCCTGACTATCTTCAAACTGGGACATTAGTCTTCTCCTGACTTTGTACTTGGACTGAAAGTGAAACTCACACCATCAGCACTCCTGGGTCTCAGGCTTGCCTCTGCAGATCCTGGGACCTGTCAGCTTCCATCATCGTGTGTGCCAATTCCTCATAATAAGTCTCTTTATATATGTATGTCATTATATGACATACATACAGAGGAATCAAGAGAGAGACAAACAGATGCAGACAGGTACAGAGCAGAGACACACAGAGAGAGGCAGATAGAAAGAAACAGAACAAACACACATGACAGAAAGGAAGCAGGAAGGTATGCACACAGACACACCTATGCACAGAAGCACAAAGATAAGAAAAAGGTAAGAAAAAATACAATACCTCATTATGTTCTCTCTGATTCACTCACGGAGCTTTATTTCTCTATTGCAGGGAGTACATCTGAGGGGGAAACATGCCCCTTATATCTTAACTGCACCTCTGCCCAATCAGAACCAGCTGTCAAAGATGCCTGTGAGCTAGCTACCTGAGCGGACTGCACAGCACCCAGGAGGAGAGGAATGGCTCCGACACTTCCTGGATACGAACCTGCGGCCACACCCCAAGCCTGAGACCCTCTGTAGGTGACACCATGTAAAGATGGCTCACTGTAAACTGGGCATCTCAACACAGCTGCCCACTGGAGTCTCCTCAGACCTGACCCACCCTGGACCAGTTAAATCAGAATCTCTAGGGCCGAGGCATTGCTGCTTTTTGGAAGCTCCTCTGGAGAACCAGGAATCAAACAGGTTTGGGTTCTACTGCTTAAGGCCATTCGCCTGGGTTGCAGAGCTCAAACCTGAGAGCGATGCAAGTAGCCAAGTTCGATGATGTTTGTCACCTGGGCACACGATAGTTATCACTGACATGCCACGAGGTCTACTTTCTGTGCCACTTTCAAAGCTCCAAAGAGCATGGACTAATCCCAATAGCACACTGTCACTCTCTGGTGCCAGGCTAAGTGCTCTACAGATGTTGCCTCATTTACTCCTCACAACACCCTGTGTCATGTAGGTATTACCTCCATTTTTCAGGTAACGAAACTGAGGTCAGAGCGATTAAATGGTTTGCTAAGGTCAAATAGCTAGTACGTGGCAGAGGCAGGGTTTGTAACCAGATCTTCCACTCTGCTGCACAGAAAACACAGTGATGGGAGGCTTGGGTTTTATTCCTTTCATGTTTCATGCTGTCTTCCACACAGATCGTTCTGAAAACGAAAACCAGCATTGCCTTCTGTGCAGAGCACAGGGCCACACACAGCAAGGCACGCAGCGCTTCCATCTGGGTGATCTTATTCTGGCCAGGCCAACTGCACAATACGCTGTCACTTTTCCCTTGCCTGGGAAAAGACACAATTAGAGCAACAGCCCACCACAAATGAGGGGGTGAAAGAGCTTTAAGTGTCTTCATTGACTTTAATTAGGCTCATCAGAGAAGTAGATCACAAGGGATTCTGCAGAACTTTCTTTAGTTTTATTTATCTTATTCTTAATTCTGATTTAACAGAAAAATATTTTCCTCAAACCTATTCCACCAGTTTAGGGCTTTCTTTATCTATTAAGAAACAGTGCCATCTACTGATACATTTTCACACTGTTCATATAAACCATGAAAAAAATAATCATTGTTGTTTACACCTTAATTATGAACGCTTTCCAAGATGTGGCCCTCCTTTCCAAATGCCTGTTCTGCACTTATAACCATATATATTATTTTCTTTTATAGTGCAAATGACAAATGAGTTTGGAATTACACTAGGACTTTCAACCATAGGTCTTGAAAAATGGTGCCTCAAATCAAGATTTAATGAGGTAGGGAGCCAGGAGGCCCAGCACAGCAGTGACCACACCTGTTCACCTGAGCCTGCCTGGGAGCTGCATAGCCAACCCAGGAGAGCATGAACCCTACATTCCAAAATACCTAGGAATCAATCTAAAAATAAGTGTGTTTGACTGCAACACAGAAAATTAGAAACATTATTAAGAGAAGTCAAAGTATATCTAAATAAATGGAAAACTATACTATGGATTGGGATACATATTCACAACAGGACTGAAATCTCCCCCAGAAGGAATAAAAATTGGTTCTGGAGGGATGAAAAATCTTACTGTCCTTATCTGTGAGTAAGGCACAGATATACAGTATATCTGTGGCATTAACATTTCATGGAGGTAGGGGGGTAATTAGGGGGAAGAAGTCTAAAAAAGATTCTTTGGAGGAATATTAGGGAACAAAAGGTTGAGAAGCCTGAATTAGGAGATTCAATATTGTAAATATATCAATTCTTCCAAACCAATTCATAGATTTAATTTACTTCTAATGAAAACTCTGAGAGAGACAGAGTAAATTGACAAGCTGGTCATAAATGTATATTGAAGGGAAAGGAAGGATGGACAGCTTACAGTATATCAAGACGCAAGATAGTGCTACAGTAACAAGACAGTGGTACTGGCCCAGGCCAGGCAAAGAGACCACTGTAGACTGAAGAGCCCAGAAACAAATACGTGTACTTTTTGACACTTGGTTTACAGAATAGTGGAGAGTGGACTATCTTGTCAACAAATGGTACTTGGATTTCCATAGGAAAGAAATGAAAACTGACCCTTCATAACTTCTGGTGGATCATAGGTATAAAGACCCCAGAGCAGCAGTGTCAGCACCACCCAGAAACTTGATAGAAATGCAAATTCTCCAGCCTCGCCCCAGATGTGCTCAGCCAGAAAGTGTGGCAGTGGGTCTCAGCCAGCTGGGTTCAGTCAAGCCTTTCAGGTGACTCTGATGCACAGGAAAGTGTGAGAGTCACTGTTTTAGTTGCTAAATTAAGGGACTATTTGCATGATCAAGGTAAGAAAAGGCTTCCTAAACAAAACATAACTATAAAGAAAAAGATGGGTAAATAAAAATGCAGACCTTCTGTTCATCAAACCAGACCACAAAGAAAGTTAAAAGGCAAGCTATGTAGTGGAAGAAGAAACTTGCAACACAAAACTGACAAAGTCTTACATCCAGAACATATAAAGAACTATCTATCAGTAAGAAAAAGGCAGACAACCCAAAAGAAAAATGGGCAAGAGACCTGAATAGACACTCCTTAGAAGATAACATCCAAATGGCCAGGTACCCAGTAAATTTAGACATTAGAGAAATACAGGGTAAAATTACAGTGTAGTACGATTACAGACCCATCAGAATAGCTAAAATTAAAGGCCGGCAACATCCAAGTGTTGGTTGGTGAGACTATAGAACAGGAGTTGGCAAACTCTCCTTATAAAATGCCAGATGCTAAAATTTTTAGGCTGTGCAGTCAAGAGATAAAACCAAGGATATATACACATACATGTATGTATATGTGGTGCTTACATACATACATGTTGTATTTTACAATTTTAATTTTATATATATGTTTGTATATATACATAGTTAAAATTGTAAAATACATATATTCATATATATATATATATATATATATTTCATATTTAACTCTGCCTCATTCTTGGCACTAGATATTCAATGCACAAAATACCAAATGAATCAATTACCTTTAAGAAAATAAGTACCTTCTCTTTAATTAACTATATTAATTACATAAATAAAATAAATTGTACTTCCTCTAGAGCTGATATCAGTCTCAGTTTCCACATCTGCAAGAGAATGGTTCATCAGCTTTCACTCCAAATACTTCTATGATTTTTTTTTCTTTTTTTTTTTTGGCTGCGTTGGGTCTTCATTGCTGCGCGTGGGCTTTCTCTAGTTGCGGCGAACAGGAGCTACTCTTCATTGTGGTGCACGGGCTTCTCATTGTGGTGGCTTCTCTTGTTGTGGAACACGGGCTCTAGGCATGCAGACTCAGTAGTTGTGGCACACGGGCTTAGTTGCTCAGTGGCATGTGGTATCTTCCCAGACCAGGACTCGAACTCGTGTCCCCTGCATTGGCAGGCGGATTCTTAACCACTGTACCACCAGGGAAGCCCCACAATGATGTATTTCTTAAAGATATTTTAAAGATTCCAGGATGATACCTGAAGGCACTTCCGACAAGTGCCTTGCCAAATGTTGTCACCTCTCTATTTGAGCTGTTCTTAGAAGACTGAACCCAGGTATCCATAAACACAACAAAATTCAATAAAGGAGCCACATTCAGTCCTGCCTTATTTATTCAGTGATGTGAGGGAAGGCAAATTTTATGATATATTGAGTTTCTCTCTTTTGCATTTAGTAATTCATCCATTCAACAAATATTTACTTAGAGCTTACCATGCCAAAACTTTTTATTTTCACCATTTTAATGCAAATATTTCTGAAATATTTTATATCTTTCTCTGCCTTTTACACAAAGAAGGCTGAGTATAATTTAATCTTTTCTTAATGATTCAGCCTCATCATGGAACCAAACTATACTCTAAACTGTTGGCTTTCAAATACTATACATTTTAAACTAGAAGCCGCATTATACAATTCTAACGTATGAAATAGATAAAAAGAAGAGTTGAAATGAGAAATAGGGGTGTGGCAGAATCCCACCCACTTGGTATTTCTGGGACAACACAGAAAACTAAGACTCCAGGAATCATCATTAGAAACTTCTGGTGCCACATGATAACACTCTCAAAGGCTGCTGAAAGATAGAAGGCTACTCCTATGCTCAAGAATCCTAAATTATGATCCAAAATTTCTGTGGTGTTTTTAAGTTTGAATGTGTTTTATAGTGTCCTTCTCAATGTCAGCCATCACTTCCTGCTGCCTATCAGCATGGCTCTCTGTATCTGCTCTCCTCTGCCCACCCACCCGCAATGTTTGTGGTTTCTGCAGGTGAGAAATTAAAGTCACCAATCTTCATAGGAGTGTAGGTAGATTAAGAGTCCAGAGACTAGTAGAACTTGAGAGGCCCTTTCTTGAATAAAAGACATGGGCTTTACGTTTTGGACCTTGAGTGATCTATTTTGACAGTCACACATCTGTTTTTCTAATTTCCAGATTGTCAAATATATACTTGAAGATAAGTAACCTTTAATGAAATCATAACATTCTCTAACACCATATACAAAAATAAACTCAAAATGGATTAAAAATTGAAACGTAAGACTGGAAACCATAAAATCCCTAGAAGAAAACATAGGCAAAACACTCTTTGACATAAACCGTAGCAATAATTTTTAAGAGCTGTCTCCTAAAGCAAAGGAAATAAAAGCAAAAATGAACAAATGGGACCTAATTAAACTTAAAAACTTTTTCACAGCAAAAGGAAACCATCGAGAAAGCAAAGAGACAACTTAATGAATAGGAGAAAATATTCACAAATGATATGACCAATAAGGGGTTAATATCCAAAATATATAACAGCTCATATAACTCAACATCAAAAAAACAAACAACCCAATTTAAAAAATGGGCAGAAGACCTGAATACACATTTTTCTAAGGAAGACATACAGATGGCCAACAGGTACATGAAATGATCAGTAAAACGTAAATTAGAACAAAGATGAGTTATCACCTCACACCTGTCAGAATGGCTATCATCAAAAAGACCAAGTTTTTGGAGAGGATGTGGAGAAAAAGGAACCCTCATACACTGTTGGTGGGAATGTAAATTGGTGCAGCCACTATGGAAAACAGAATGGAGGTTCCTCAAAAAACTAAAAATAGAACTACCATATGACCCAGCAATTCCACTCCTGGGTATTTATCTGAAAAAAAAAAAAGAAGCACTAATTCAAAAAGATACATGCACCCTAATGTTCATATCAGCATTATTTATAATTACCAAGATGTGGAAGCAACCTAAGTGTCCATCAACAGACGAATATATATATACATATACATTGGGTTGGCCAAAAAGTTCATTCAGTTTTTTCCATAATGGAAAACCTGAATGAATGTTTTGGTCAACCCAATATATACCACATTTACTTCATATATATATTCTGTGTGTGTGTGCATATATATATATATATATATATATATATATATACATATATATATATGTATATACACACACACACACACACACACACACACATATATATATATATAAAACACAATGGAATATTACTTAGCCATAAAAAAAGAATAAAATTTGCAACAACATGGATAGATTTGGAGGGTATTATGCTAAATGAAATAAGTGAGACACAGAAAGACAAATACTGTATGACAGGGGTCCCCAACCCCCAGGCTGCAGACCGGTAGTGGTCCATGGCCTGGTAGGAACTGGGCCACACAGAAGGAGGTAAGTGGTGGGCAAACAAGCGAAGCTTCATCTGCCGCTCCCTGTCACTCCCCATCACTCACATTAGCACCTGAACCATCCGCCACCCCCGTCCATGGAAAAATTGTCTTCCATGAAACTGGTCCCTGGTGCCAAAAATGTTGGGGACCGCTGCTGTATTATATCACTTATGGGACTTCCCTGGTGGTCCAGTGGTAAAGAATCCACCTTCCAATGCAGGGGACGTGGGTTCAATCCCTGGTTGGGGAACTAAGATCCCACATGTTGTAGGGCAACTAAGCCTACGCTCCACAACTACTGAGCTCATACTCCTCAACTAGAGAGCCTGCATGCCACAAACTACAGAGCCCATGAACTCTGGACCCCATGCACCACAACTACAGAGCCCACACACCCTGGAGCCCTCGCACCACAACTAGACAGAAGCCCGAGTGCCACAACGAAGAGCTCGCGCCTCAATGAAAGATCCCATACACCTCAATGAAGACCCTGCATGCCACAACTAAGACCCAATGCAGCCAAAAAAAAAAAAAGAAAAGAAAAGAAAGAAAATAAATAAATTAAATAAATAAATATTTTTAAAAATAGATATTACTTATATGTGGAATCTAAAAAGTAAAACAAACTAGTGAATATAACAAAAAAGAAACAGACTCACAGATGTAGAGAACAAACTAGTGGTTACCAGTGGGGAGAGGGAAGAGGAGAGGGGTAATATGCGGCAGGGGATTATGAGGTACAAACTCCTAGGTATAAAATAAATAAGCTACAAGGATATGTTGTACAAAACAGGGAATATAGCCAATATTTTGTAAGAACTATAAATGAAATATAATCTTTAAAAATTGTTGTAAACCTGAAACTTATATAATATTGTACTTCAACCATGCCTCAATAAAAAAAGATGTGACCTTTAGTTAAGTAAGGAAATTCTCTACCATCAATTCAATGAGACTGAATTAGCATTGTAGATAGTGATTCCATTTTCTCAATTGAGGAATGTTTCTAGAATCTCTAGGAACCATATCTACTAGTAACTTTCAAATGCAAATATTTGGATTGACTCCTGTACATTTAAATTTACTTATATAAAATACTTATCTATAAGAACTGGGGAAGAAATTATTCTCTGCACCACACACTTACATAAACACAAAATCTGTGCCCTTCATTTAACCCAACAGTCTTGGAGTTCACTGAATGAAAGAAGTTGTTGCCAGAAATAAACTGTTAAATTCATTCTAAGATGATATGCTCACCCCTGGCGTTTTGGAGCCCTACTAACAGCAGCTGTCTTAGCAAATTGACATAATTTCTTTGTATTATGAGAGCACTGGGTAAAAGAATGCATCAAATGGATTTATAAGGTGAAAATCTAAAACATACAAGTAGACAAAGAGCAAGCACACCATAAAGGCACACAGACTCAGTTATATCCAATGACCAGTTAAGGAAACAAATTCAGTTCAATAACTTAACCCTGAATATATGTTTCTCTACGGGCCTTAAGCAACCTGCAAAGTCACCTACAACTTTATTTCATATCACCAAAACATTTTGTCTATAGGGAAACTGTGGAGTTTGTGGAAACAACAGTTTTAATAGAACTGAATGTAGTATCTGATTTCACATATGTATAAAATCTAAAATGTGAATAATGTCTTAAAGGACATCTCTACTCAGCAGATTTGTGATGCTTGAATCTCTCCTTCTGATTCTTGGCAAGTGGTTATCTGTTTATCGTTGGATACAGGGCCAGAGAACTTTCTGGATTAGTTCTATATTTATTCAAGCCTTACTAGAATATATTCGTGTATTATTAAATATTTGTATTTGGTACAACTTTAATTTTGAGTTCGATGTGGGTTTCATTAAAACTATAAAATTCTTTCTAATACTTGAGAATACTCATACTTCAGATACGTAATGCTAAACTTGCAAACGTCAATTCAAAACATAAGCAGAATAAACAGATAATCTTTCATTTCTTCACAATAATAAAGCCTTACTTCTTGTATCTCATTTTAAGTGGTATGAATCCCTGCTCCCCAAAAGAGATCATTTAAATAAAAATAGTAATATTTTGAAATGATGCAAAATCTACTGATAACTATCTGAATGTGAGAAATATTTCTCTAAAAATTTAAATGGATTGCCCAGATTAATAAAATTACTTTAAGGCTACAGATCATATCCCTTTTGAGCAATTAACAGTTATCTTTCAGGTAACACAATTAAGTATTCATTTGAAAATAATTCAAGGTTCTTGAAATAGATCTAAAGGAAAATTCAGGGTAGATCTGATGCAAAGGATGGGGTGCTACGAAAACTCACCATACACTCAGAACAGACTTTGCAAATCCCCAGTTATTTTAGCTCAGTAAAAAGACAGAGAAAAAAGTTAACTGTTTTCTTTTTTGCTTTTAATTTAAAAAGAAATAAACCTTTTTTCTTACCACAGTGAATATCAAATTTACACAAAACCTTGGCTCATCAAATAGAAGCCAAGGCATAAAAGATTATTCAACATTACAGTAAAAAATTGATAAAACCCAGAGTACGTCAAAGCTATTTCAGGAGCTGCTGCTGCATTCTGGTCGAAAATATCCTTGGGAGAAAGCCAAACTTTTAATAGGGTCCAAGACACCCCTCCAATTTGCACCAGGGATATTTTATCAGCTCTGCTCATTGAAAGAGACTACAGTCCCAGAAATCAGATAGAAACACTTTCAGGGCCCCCTGGTGGTGATTTATAGACCTCCGCATCAGATACAAACGACCATGAATCAAATAAACCAAAGCAGCCAGGGCCCAAGACCATGTTCTACAAACTAGTACCTCCTCTACATGATGCTCAGCATTTTTCTGTGTATAGCTTGTCTATCTCAGCCAGAGTTGATTCAATCTCTCTACATGTAGCCTACCACAAGAAAAATGTTTTTTCATTCCTCTCAATTTGCTACAACTTAAAAAAAAAGAACATTTTTAGTACCTTGACACAAATAACCCTCCCTGTCTCCCTCTTTAGATAATTTTAACAAAAATCATATTGTACAACACTGTGCTTAAGTGTACAAACTCATAAATCTGCATGGAATCTACCTATTCTCAGCACTGGCAAATGAATTACTGTCAGCTTAAATCTTTTAAGTGTCAATATGTTAAGAGTGGTGGATTTAACAGGATATAAAGGGGTATATAACTGATTTTCACCAGGAACTACAACCTAAAAAAAGAAGCTAATCAATGGCCTATTAATTCTGGAATGCTCTACCTGGCCAGGTGAGGCTGATCCAATAAACCAGTCCTCTAAATTTACCAGAGAGATAGATGGCCTTATTGGTAGCACCAGAATTCACCAAAGAACCTGCACAAGGTGTTCAGCACTTGGCCAAGTATTATAATCAACTGAGAAGTCTTTTATAATGAGGAAGCCAGCCTACTCCCAGAGATTCTGATTTAATTGGTTTGGAGTGAGGTCTGGATGTGAGTACTTTATAAAAGCTCCCCAGGTCACTCTTAAGGACAGTCAGAACTGAGAACCCCCGCACTATTCCTAGGGGGCTCTAAGCTAGGCAGTCAGTCAGGCTGCACCCATGTCTGTCTGTGGCTGAGTCCAGACTACAAAGGGTCACTTCTCTCATTCAAGTTGCTGACAAAATAAAGCATAATCTTACCGCAATTTACATTGAAGTTACATTGTTGGAAAATTCTACATATGTTAAAATCATGCAAAAATACTTTGTATTTCTATGTGAAATGGAGTTCAGTACCAAGCTCAGATAATTAAACACATAAGTATATATGAAAGTCATGTGTGAAGTGAGACAATACCTTGTATATAAGACTGTCCTGTGAGCTGTAGGCAAACACTCTGTTCCTCTCCCACTAAACGTCTCCAACTATTTTGGGGTACAAACAAAAATGCCCCCACAGATTTCCAAAGAGCCTCCTAGGTGGCAGCATTGCCCCCACAAGAGGCAGGTAATACAGCCTTTGGCTTTAGTACTTACACATGCCGTGTGCACTCATAGAACCCTGCTTTTCCTTTGTAATGATCCAGACACATGTAAATATTTGCTTAATGTCTGACACCTTCATACTAAGGGCATGAAGAGAACAGCAACTGTGTCTGCATTTTGCTCACCATTGTGTTCCTAGTGCTTTGCATGGTGCCGGCACACAGTGGGCACTCATCAATTTTGCTGAATGAATGATTGAACATGACTCCTGTGGTGCTGGGTGCTGACAGAGCAGACAGCTCCATGCATGGCTGTGTACTAGAGTCAAAAAAGGCACTAGTAGGAGTCCAGAACAGCCAACAGGCCTATTGCCTTGATTATTAGAGTTCATGTGTATGTTTCCTTTTGTCTTAGATCAGGTTGCTATAACAAAATTCCATAGACTAGGTGGCTTAAAAACAATAAAAATTTATTTTTTACAGTTCTAGGGGTTGAAAGTCTAAGGTTGCCAGCATTGTGAGGACCCTCTTCTTTTTGCAGATAGAGGATGTCTCATTGTAACCTCACATGGCAGAGAGCAAAAAGGAAAGAAAACTCTCCAGTGACTCTTATGAGGGCACTAATCCCATTCATGAGGACTCCACCCTCGTGACCTCATCTATTCCCAACGGCCTCCCAAAGGCCCCACCTCCTAAAACCATCACATTGAGGTGGTAGAGCTTCAATATAAGAATTGGGGGGTGACTCGAACATTCAGTCCATAACATCTGTTAAATTTCATACATTTTTCCTTAAGAATTATGAAGTTCAGCTTGTACTCTCGTTTACAACAATGCCAAAGTAACAGCCAAACCACACAGTTTTTCATAAGTCCTCAAATATGGTTAAAAGTACTAGAATACAAATTTGTTGTAAAAGCTGATCTGGCAGAGGCAGCAAGAGAGAGCTTCCAGTTCAATTTACTGCCTTCAGGTTATTCACAAGTAATATGAGTGGCCAGGGTAATTAGACCCCTGGAAATTATTCAGATATTCAAATTATCACTATTGCTTTAGTTCACATGTGATTAGTAGGACCAGAACGAGTGACTAGATTGATTACTCCAAGTACAAAACCCATTGATAACTAGCCAAAACTATTCATGATGGGATAAGAGAGAGGGCTTGTTCTGGCAAAAGTCACAGAGAGGAAAAAAGATAAATATTTTTGATATCAGATCTTAAGAGCTTCCTCATTATAAGTGATATGCATTCGAGTCTCTCCTCTCAACATATTTCTTATGATTTAGAAGGAGATATCATCAAGCCATATAAATCTGCCCCAGTTTATTGAAAATTTTGGCATTAGGTAACAGGTCTGAAGAGCAAACAGACAGGTCCTTAATCAAAGAGTATGAGCCACATGAACTTTTAAAAGGATATATTTATCCCATTCTGAGCCTTATTAAAAATAGGATGAGTTAGTACACTGTTTCAGTCACAAAAATCCAAATTCTCAAGACCTCAAATACAAGTGCAGAACTTGAGCAATTATGGCTGTATTTTCTCAGACATTGGTTTAAGAGCAGACTGTGGACTAAAAACTTTAAACTCACAACCATAATGACTGAAGGGTAAACTGCACATTTCTGGGTTACTTCGTGGTCATAAGTTATTTTATGAACTGAAAGCAGTGAGTTAAGTCTACAGATTTAGCCCATATTTCTCTTTGTGTGTGTATATGCGTGAATCAATCCCTCATTGTGACTTCTTAAAATGTATATATTTTGGGCTTCCCTGGTGGCGCAGTGGTTGAGAGTCCGCCTGCTAATGCAGGGAACATGGGTTCATGCCCCAGTCAGGGAAGATCCCACATGCCGCGGAGCGGCTGGGCCCGTGAGCCATGGCAGCCGAGCCTGCACGTCCAGAGCCTGTGCTCCGCAACGGGAGAGGCCACAACAGTGAGAGGCCCGGGTACCGAAAAAAAAACAAATATATATATATATATATATATATATATATATATATATTAGCTGAATAGGTATAAAGAACTGCAATACACTCTACTGGAAAAAAAAAAAGAGAGAGATTGTATTTCTTTTATTGAGGACCTTCATGTTTAAAGAAAAAAGAATAGTTTATTATAGAAAAGCCCCATACCCTAGCGAAAATTATGACTTCAGGATGATGAACCTGTCAATCTATAAGTTATGAGTTAGAAGCAGCATCTGAAGTTGTTATTAATCTGCTCATTATTCAATGACCCTATTGTAGCCTTGACAGCAAATAAAAAGATCTGCAGTGCTAACATTGCTTCGAGTAGAAACACATGGGAGTAGGTTCTCAACAACAAAATTCTTTGAAGCTTTCTAAGTAAATGGGAGGCCTGTGGAGAGGTGATCTAATAAAACAGGTCCTTGCTGCTTTATGGTTTAAATCCTGTACCTCTAGGAGGCTTCATTCTTTCCCTGCTCAAGGTGTCTGAGCTGTACTGTAAAGAGGGTGTGCCAAGGATTAAAGCAGGACTGAGAGCATGTTCATTCATTCAACCATTTCCTACTGAGTACTGACCATGGGCCAAACACCACACTGCATGCTGGAAGACAAATAGAGCATGTGCCCTTGGCATCAAGAGCTCAGAAGCATATTTTTGATGAGCTCTCAGGCTACTTCCAGCCTGCATAAGGCTTTCTTTACAGACACAAAATAACAAGCCAGAGGAACACGTTATTGACATCACACAGCATTTATTGATAGGACCGTTCCAAGCACTTCACCTGTATTTACTCATTTCATTCTCTCAACAACACTACAAGGTAGCTACTAACCTCATCTTCATTTTACAGATAAGGAAACAAAACACAAAAATTTAAGTAGCTTGCCCCAAATTTACACAGCCTGACTCTAAGACTTTGTAAGTATTGAGAACGCCAGTTGATTTTCCTTCTCACATAGACATAAGGCAAACCAAGTGAAAAGGTGGAGGAGAATAAAGAGGCATTCTTATTGCACAGTCACATTGAATTTCCCCAAACAAAGGGGCAAAACAACGTCAATACAGCCACCTAGATCGGCACTGAGCTAATACAATATGCTCATAGCTCAGGCCTTCCTTTGTCTATACCTGTGCTGTGGCCTCAGGAAGTCTCATGCTTGTGAATTCATAGGCAGCTACTTACAAAAATAAGCCCATGATAATGCAGCACTAAGTATAAGACTTGTTCATATTAAGTTGAGCAGAGACGATTTAAAGAAAGAGGGGTGGGGGCAGGGGTGTAGGGCAAGGCAAGGGGAAATAACTAACCATGTGTCCTTTCTAGCACCTTTAGCTCCATTGCAATGCCTTATCTAAGAAAATTGATGGAAGATAAACCAATGCAGGGACTAAAGGGTCCACTAAACGTAGATGTGAATGATGCTGTAGATGTTCTAGAGAGGTTTACTGCCTGGGACAATGAAAGGGGCACGTGCATGACAGGAAGATATTCAGAGGCTGCCACCTAGGGGTCAACTGGAAGATACGGGTGCATCACAGAAGGACCACCAATACCTATGGGAACTCCATAGGGAGTTCCTTGTCCATGGAAACTGCTGGGGCAGTTTGCCTCCCCCTGTGCCGACGTTGTGGTAAGGAGCTAGATAAGGGATGGTGACTAGAAAAATAGGTAGAGTAACCTCCCCATTGCCAATATGTGATTGTTTGCCTAAGAAGAAAGCACTTCCAAGTAACAACAACAGCAACAAAAGGAGAACCAACTCACCATGGAAAATCAAGAAAGTAAATGACTCTACATTTTTTTCCTCTCCCTTCTCCTCACTGTAATACCCAAGGAACAAGCACAAGAAAGAGGAGGGAAGAAGAATGTAGCAGACAAAGGCCTCATTCCTCCTCTTCAAATCTCTGGAGAGGAACACCTAGACTGCTCTAGAGGGAGGTGAGAGATTTGAATTGAATAAGAGGTTGACATATTCAATAGCTAGATTTTTAAATAACTAAAGATGAAAAGTTATAGAATCAAACTGAAATATTTTTAAGGGACCTCACAACACAGCAGATACAGGGATCTGACAGGACAGGGTAAGAGTTTAAAAAGTCAAACTCTGCAATGTTTGCACTCCAATGAGCCTGAGATCCTCAATCAAACCAGTTACAGGCTGAAAAAATTATTCAATTAATATGAAAATAATCTCAAGATGTATCTTTAACTATACCAGTCCAAAATAAGACATTTTGGTAAAATCATAGGCTGAATAATTCAAGTTTGAGGCTCACTCAGTGGCTAATTATAAATGTCTTAATACCATTAATGAATACTTGATATAAAACATGCAATTTATTAATACCATTAATAAATATCTGGTACAAAATATATCCAGTGTGTACTGGACAGAGATGAGCAATTAATACCTATGTGACAGATGCGATTAACAATAAATATCATAATTCAAAGGAAAAAAAATGATTTCCATTTGGATTTGCGCCTAAATCCTGAGCCAGACTGGCCACTGAGCCATCATCAGTATTTTGGTATTTCCCAGTTGATATTTTTCATAGATAGTGATTAAGAAATAACTTAAAGGACAAATAGATTGCTTTATTAAATTATCTAAAGAAAACATACCTTCTTGTTTCTTTTTGCCTTAAAAAAATATTTTAACCTGAAGTACAGGCTAAGGTCAGGCTGAGGCCTCACAGGACAGGATGTGGAGATCCCACCAATATTGGGCTTAATTCTTCCTTTGTGATACCAAGAGCACTGGGCCCCTTTGTTTCAGTAGAATTGTTTTCCTTGTCTAAAACCAGGTATATGATCCCTGTTTCACTGCCTCCTTCCAATGTGTGTGGATTACATAAGAATATATAATCAAATTTTTCTGCAATAAGCAAGCCTGATATTTGTGTCAAAGGGGACACAGCTGCATCTTCTCCTAAGAGGAAGGCCTTCACAGTTCCCCTCTGAGCCTCTACTCTGAGAAGCTGGTACCCCAACATTCCTTCCAGCCCTGGCATTCCATGAATCCTTCTGGACACAATACCTCTGCTTTGTCCATCCCAGACTGGGCTCCCAGGATCCCCATTTGGAAAACAAGTCAGACATTCTGGCAAATAGAATGAGTGAGTCTCTGCACATCTTTACATAAACCCAAGCAAGGAAACCTTTGGAAGTTTGCAGCAGACTGTTGTCTATTATAGGCTGGAGAATCAAGTCAGCTCTTCATAAATTTCATATTTTCAGTATAATGTTCAATTAAGGTATATGAAGATACACTCCTTTGGGCTTTCAATAACCATATTTTCCCCTATACTCTAAAAATGGATAAGCAGCATCAGTTTTCCGTGTGGGACTTCAAGAAAATCTCATGTCAATAATCATAACTCTCTACCCAAGGCTAACGCATTCTCTTTCCTTTGATGGAAAAAGGTGACCCTGGCTTGGATATATTCTCCCCAATTAGTCACATGAATGTAGTTAGGATTTCAACCCATATTTCCAGTATAAAATGCAGAAATTCTTCCACCAGATGCTTTGATAGGTGCAGTTTAGTTAAACTTACTCAAAAATGGTTACATGAATGTGTGAGAGATCCATTTCCCTTGTCCCTTATTTTCTCACTTTAGTAGAAATTCCAGTCCTCAGCTCCAAGGCTTCCCACAGTTATTGGTTTTAACTGGCTCTCCCTGTTCTTTCTGAATGCCCTTTTAATTCTGCTCCATGTGCATGAATAATAATGACAGTTGTCATTTAATAAATGCTAAGCATCAACCTAAATGTGCATAACATTTATAAACTCATTGAATTCTCACACAACTCCATGGGATAATTCTTGCTATATCCCTTCTACAGATAAAAAAATTGAGGCTAAAACCAAATAAATATTTGCCAAAAGTAACATAGCTAATAAGTGACAGAGCTGGAATTCAAGCTTATATCTGTTTTAATCCAAACCTGAGCATTTAATGACTCAACTTAATTTTTCTCTTAAAATCAAAACATTTAGTTTGGAAACTATAAAATATTATATATACTAAATATATGTAATATATACATAGCATTATATATATATAATTTATATGTTATATATTAGTTATTCATATGTATGTGTACTGTATTATATTGTTATTTTAATATATTTATACATTGTATATCGTTACATACTTATACATACAGTAAGTCCCTTACATACAAATGAGTTCTATTCCAAGAGCACATGTGTAAGTCTAATTTGTTCTTAAGTCTCACAAAGTTCGCCTAGGTACCCAACTAACACAATCGGCTATATAGTACTGTACTGTAATAGGTTTATAACACTTTTCACACAAATAATACATAGCAAACAAACACAAAGAATAAAGAAAACATTGTTAATCTTACAGTACAGTACCTTGAAAAGTGCAGTAGTGCAGTACAACAGCTGGCATCCAGGGGCTGGCATCGCGTGAACAGGCAAGAAGTGTTACTGACTGGAGGAGGGAGAGGAGGTGGGAGATGGCAGAGCTGAACAATCGTCAGCAATAGGAGACGGAGGACAAGCTGCAGTGTCACTCATGCCTGACGCTGATGACACAGGTTCTGGTTCCTTGCTGGATTCACTTCTATCTACGCTCTTGAAAAAACGATCCAGTGATGTCTGGGTGGTAGCTTTTCTTTCTCGTCACAGATGACACGGTAGCACTGGATTGCATTCTGAACAGCTGCTGCAACCTTCAGGTACCGTTCTATGTTTGGGTCCTGTGCCTCAAAAACTAACAGCGCCTCCTCAAATAAAGAAAACCCCCTGCCATTTCCTGCGCCGTGAATCTCTTCGGTTCTCCAGTTACTTCTTCTTCCTCCTGTCCCTCTTCATCCTTTCTCTGGGCCTCCAATTCCATCAGGAAGCTCCTCATGTTGCACAGCAAGGAGTTCAATGAAGTCATCCTCTTGCAGATCTAGCTCCAGCTTCTGGCTAAGGGTCACTAAGTTGCTGAAGACCTCTTTGGACTCCCCATCCATCTTCTCAAATCCACAAAAATCGTGAATAAACTGCAGGCAAAGGTTCTTCCAAACCCTAACCATGGTGATGGCCATAACCTCACGCCAAGCAAAGTCAATGTTTTTTCTGGTCTTCTGGATGAGCAACAATACTCCTTCCGAAATTGTTGCAAGGTTGTTCCTGTTTTGTCACTTGCCTTTACTGCCTGACAAAAAATATGACATAAATAATATTTCTTGAAAGTCGCTATAAACCCCTGGTCCGTAAGTTGGATGAGCAACGTAGTATTCGATAGCAGATGCACTACTTTGACGTTGGGATGCAAGTCATCCATGAACGGGAGGTGGCCCTGAATATTGTCGAACAGCAAAAGACTGTTGAATGGGACGTCCTTCTCCAAGCAATATTCCTCTACCTCCAGGATAAAGTGGTAGAAAAACCAGTCCTGGAAAATGGTCTGTGTAAACCAGGCTTTGGGTTTACTCTTCCACACAACAGGAAGAAAGCCCTTGGCTATGTTTTTAAGGGCTCTTGCGTTCTCTGAATGATAAACTAAGAGAGGCTTCAGCTTCATATCGCCGAAGTGTTGCCACCAAACAACAGAGTTGGCCTATCATCAACTTTTCCTCCTTACTGATGTAACTTTGGTCTGGCATCCTCTTCCAGTACAGTCCTGTCTCATCCACATTAAAATCCTGCTCAGGTAAGTAGGTGCCTTCATCAATAATTTCTCGAAGTGTTTCAGGAAATTCTCGGGCAGCTACCGTACCTACACTCGCTCCCTCCCACTTACTTTTACCTTGTGAAGGTTGGCTCTAGCCTTGAACAAATGAAACCATCCATGGTTGGCATTAAAAGATGCACCCTCTGATTCTTTGCCATGTTTCTTTTTCAAGTCTTCATAAAGGCTTTTAGCTTTTCAGCTAAATCAGCATTAAGCTGAGTGGGACTCAATGCTAATGTTGATCCTGCATCCACACACTGAGAAGTTTCTTCACCTCCTCCCTCACTTTTCCACGCCTCTTCGATATTATTGTTGACATCGTCGGTACAGCAGACTTCACATGTTCCACGATCTTGTCCTTGTTCTTTAGAACCATGCCGATGGTTGAACAATTCATGTTATAAGAACGAGCGATGTCTACCATCTTTTTGCCTTGCTCCACTCTCTATTTTCACTTTTGTTTCCATCCTTATTGCTTGACGCTTCTTAGCAGTACCAGCTACATCACCGCTGCTTTTATGCTTGCTTCTGGACATCCTGGGCTTGAAATAAAGATACTGTACTACTGTACTCTATACAGTACTGTACAGTAAAGTACACAAAAGCACAACCACTTGTAGCAGATGCACGCACACGACAATGTACACCAGACATGTGAACTAACTTGCGTGACTGGACATGCAAATTCATGTCCGCATCTTTGAAAGTTCGCAACTTGGAGGTCAGTATGCAGGGGACTTACTGTATATGGCAGTAAGTATGTTCCAGACTGAATTTATTACACCCATTATAGATCGCCAACCCCGCTCTACCCTCAATGAATACATCAACTCTATAGGTGACAGTTCTTCTTTTGATTAAATTAATCAGTAAATCTCTCCAGTTTTATCCTCCAAATTTACCATTGATCCATACTTTTCTTTCCATTTTCCCTGTCATTAATTTGTCCAACATAATTTAATTCAATTCACTGAGTGCCTACTATGTGCTAGGCAGAGTTCTGGAACCGAAGGATAGTATCTCTGTCTTTAAGTAGCTCACAGGGTACTAGAAAGAAAGATATTGCAGAGAACACATTACCATCCAGAAGCATCAGTAAAAACACAATACACAGGCAGTCCCGAGGAGGGAGTGAGCAGCTCAGCCCACAGGGGTTTGGGGGAGCTCCCCAGAGTGGGGCTGCACTGAAGCAGAGTCTTGAAGGATGATGAGAAGGTAGCTGACTGGGGGGCCAAACTAAGTGGAGGCAGGAAAGGAGTGGAAGGTATGCCAAGCAATGGAGACCACGTGGGGGCATGAAACAAGCACCATGAAATCCCATCACTTTATTTCTGGACTAGCAAAACAGCCACCAGCCAGTCTAAATTCTCTCCCATATCCAATTCCTCCTGAATATTGCTGACAAAAAAGTCTTCCAAAAGCATAACTTTGGTCATCCCCATTGCCCTTCTCAAGAGCCTATATTGTCATACATTATGCCTAAACTTCAGGCTGTTACTGAAGGACCTTACGACCTGTTTCCACATTTCCTTATCTTCCCTATTACTTACCCAACTGCCCTCATAAACTTCTAATGACTCTACTCCTTTGCCGACAGGAGGTTAAACCTCACCTTACACCTCTGTTATGCCATTCCACAACCAAATTCTATCCATGCTTAGGACCCAGGCCCTGTGCCACATGTTCTTGTTCCTCCTTTACCTGCTCTGGCTGCCAAAAATACTGGGCAATTGGCATCACAAACTCAGAATTTTATACAGAAAAAATATTCGCCCCATTTAGTCCATCTTCCCCATCCTTCTGTTGACATTCAAGCAGCAATCCATCCCTACCTCCACTCATTCAAGAGGTATTTGTAGGCCTTCTATTATATGTACTTCTTCTCAAACTAAATGTTCCCATTAAGCTCATTTTCCCTTTCCCCTTCCTCCTCTCCGCCACTGCCCTCCAAGCTTTCTTCTCTTCCTGTATTCTATACAGCACATCTCAAGCTGGAAACTTCAGAAGCATCCTCTACTCCTCTCTCTTAACTTCCTCATCCAACTGGTCACCCAGTTACATTAATTCTTTCTCAGAAAATGTATTGAAACTCACTCTGTTCCAGCCCCATGATCTTCACAATGTCCCTAGTCAACCATTGCAACACCACCTGACTGATCATCTCACCTCTATTCTCTCCACTGCTGTCAGAGAAGTCTTCTCAAAACAGGGTGCCAAACATTTATTGAGGGCCTACATAACTCCAGGCACTGTGCTGGCATTGGAAGTCTAAATGGGAAGGGAGACATCTTTGACTTCCTCCAAAAGTGTGAGCATGTTAACAGAGGGAGCTTTGGCTAATTTAACTTTATATTGCCAGCATATAGCCAATTACCTGTCACATCATCATGGATTCATAGATACTAGTTTGAAAGAATCAGTGAATGAATGGAAAGTTCTAAATGTAGGTCGTCTCTAAAGATGAATGAAACAGCACTCCTGTCTTCAAGAAAGGAAAATTAACTGTGAAGTAAAGACACAGACAATAATATAGGAAGGTAGTTTGATAAATTGCATGAAATCAGTTGGTGAAGAGTCAGACTTCTCATAGTTTTCACTGTAGTAAAGCAACTAGGTAGAGGGTTGGGGAGTAGCAGTTGCTTCCCTAAACTCATTCTCTGAAAGTGGCCCATTTTCAAAATTTTTTAAGGAAATAAGTTGACCTGTGCTTGTTAAAATTACTATGACAACACTACCCTGGGAAAGATAGGGTAAGTAAGCATGGAAGGAGGAGAGATCTTCACTTGTAAAATAAAGAACTGGTAAAAATGACATGCTAGGAAATAAGATGTAGAACTTACCAGGTTCTGGCTGGTAGCCACTACCTTTATTTATTCACATGGATTATTTAGAAAATGGCAAAAATCCTGGGACAGAAAACAGACATTAGTGGAAAAACTAGTGAAATCTGAATAAATCTGTAATTTAGTTAATAGTAATTTGCCAGTGTTAATGTCTTAATTTTGACAAATGTCTTACAGCTACATGAGCTGTTAACATAAGAGGAAGCTGAGTGGTAGGTACTATCATTGCAATATTTTTGTAAATTTAAAGTCATGCCAGGACTTCCCTGGTGGTGCACTGGTTAAGAATCTGCCTGCCAATGTAGGGGACGTGGGTTTGAGCCCTGGTCTGGGAAGATCCCACATGCCATGGAGCAACTAAGCCCATGCACCACAACTACTGAGCCTGAGCTCTAGAGCCTGCGAGCCACAACTGCTGATCCTGCATACCACCACTACTGAAGCCCATGCACCTAGAGCCCGCGAGCCACAATTACTGAAGCCCGTGCACCTAGAGCCCGTGCTCCACAACAAGAGAAGACACCACAATGAGAAGCCTGTGCACCGCAACGAAGAATAGCCCCCACGCAGCAATGAAGACCCAACGCAGCCATAAATAAATAAATAAATAAATAAATAAATAAATAAATAAATAAATAAATAAAATTTAAAAATAAATAAAGTCAGGCCAAATAAAAAGTGTATCAAAGTAAATCTCAATTCTGAACTCTTATTTCCACAAGGTACTGGATGAGCAAAGGTCAGTCTATGATTCTGTCATCAGTGGTCAGACTGGAGGACTCAGGGGGCAGGTAGTCAAAGGAAGGTGTCTTTTTGAAGTTCTCACTTTCCCAAACCAATTCCTATACCTTTTCAAGCCTCCCTCCCCAAGCCTGGTCCAAGCCCTGGACTCTCCCCTGCATAGCTGCTTTTGTGGTCCTGTACTGTTATTTAATGAAATACTAAGGCTTGTCTTGCCAGCCTTTTCTCTGGCCTCAGATCTTTGCATGGCTGACTTTGGCTCCACAAAAATACCTCCCACCTTGAGTAGCATGCTGCCCTGGCCTCCTATCCATCTCTCTCTATTATATGACATCATCTTGTTTTAATGTCTCTCCAGCATTTAGCTCCATGTAAAGTTACCTGTTCGCTCACTTGTTTAACTGATTAATATCTGTCTCCCCTCTCTAGGCACTAAGCTCCCTGGAAACAAAGACCTTGCCTGTCTTGTTCACTGCTGATTCCCAGGGCCCGAAACAGTACCTGGAACAGAGTAGATTATTTTAAATAACAAATGAATACACTTGGAGAAAGGTTATGTACTCTAGTCCCGAGAACCACTGCAAGAATCATGACTTGGAGAATTGTGGCAATGCTCCCTAAAATGCTCTCTCATTTTCATATCTGTCAGTTCATTGAAGAAGACATTTCTCAAGCACCTACCATCTGCTTAAGACAATACCGAGAACCAGGGTCAAGCCACATGAAGGGTGCAACACCCCACTTACTTACAGTAATGCAGCACTTTCCTACACACTAAAAGGTGGTTAACCTTGTAGAAAATAGCATTCAAAAGTCCCTAGGAAAACGTGTCAAGCATCCAAATGCAGTGATTAGACAGTGAGTCAGTTATTTCTGACAAATTCTAAGGGGTTTGTGAAATAGACTGATTTCTTTTCCCAGTGAAGTGCAGCTTTTTTTTTTTTTTTTGAATGAGAAGAAATTTTGTACGGACAAATCTCCTTTTTATTATACAAACACTTGTCTAAGCCTTAAGGATCTCAAATGAAACTGAAAGAATGGTATGGGTAAGGAATATGGTCCATACTAAATTTAAATATTTCTAGTAGGCAGGTAAAAGACATCAGCTCCGCTCCCTGTTCTGCCTTGCCTCTAGCCCGGTGCACATGCACAGTGGGTACTGAATGAAGGACTCCACTCCCAGACTAGAGTGTTGGTCCTGTCATGTGCTTCCCTTCTCACTGCACAGTTTACCATGATTGTTTTCCATGTAAGTTCTGTAAGCTCCA
The DNA here is from genome assembly GCF_000442215.2 of Lipotes vexillifer. Lineage (NCBI taxonomy): Eukaryota > Metazoa > Chordata > Mammalia > Artiodactyla > Lipotidae > Lipotes > Lipotes vexillifer. Next base: position 2,172,442 of record NW_006783631.1, read on the forward strand.
CAAAGGCGAGCCACATCGATCTTACCCACAGTTCTATTCTGAGAACTTAGCACACACCAATCACATACTCATAGCACAGATATGCTCAGAAAATAATTGCTAAATGAGTTGATAATTGAGAAATGAATATATTCTGGGGAGAGGAACATCTGGGATGGGGAACCAAGGCAAAAAGTTCTAAAGACTTTTGCAAACATATACTAAATAGATATTAAGATATGCTCAAAATATTAAGATATTTTGTCTCAGTGAGAGACAAAAAGATTTTCAGAGGCACATGTTTTTAATTGCCACCTCTCCAAACCCCACAGATATTTTCTGAAGTCCAACCCAGTGATACTCATTTGTTCACCAGACCTGGCCTCGGAAATTCACTCTGTTAAAACTCCTACCCCCAATTTTGAGAGTTAATGCAAGGTTATCATCTCTTATCCCTTTCCTAAAAGTCTAGAAAAAATGGCATCAATAGCCTTATATGTGGCTACTGAAAGCTTGCCAATCCCTAAAATTAAGCACTTCCATGTACCTTAAGAAAATATGGAAGATATTAGATGTTGCACCTAAGAGTGATGGATGTGAATTTCAAAGTCACAGACCCAATATTCAGGTGTGTAATCATGTGAATATATGTTTATGTGTATATAGAGAGAATTAGATATGTATGTATATTCTGTGCTCTTTCATGTTGATAGTCAGGTATGACCACAAGAGGAGACACAGGAGAGGCTCAAGAAAACAAAGTTTATTATACTCACAGGTACTAGAAAGAGGAGGCATGCCACACCATGCAGGGCCACATGGAAAAGCACCAGCATCCCATACAGGCAGAAGGGGCAGGACCAAGGGAGGAGCCTAGACCACAGCCTTTATTGGAGGTTCCTCAGGAAAAGCAAGGCAAGGCAAAACAAACAGTTTGCAGTTGACTGATTTAGATAATTTAGGTGGGCTGTAAATTATAGGAGTGGTCTATAGTTGCTTGGTACCTGGCCCTGGGATGATTAAGGCAGAGGAATATTGCCTCTTGGGGTACACGGGCCAGATGGAGGAGGTATGGCTCTGCATTACTTAGTTTGCATATTAAAGACGTGCTCCTGGCTGAGTCTTTTGCTATCTCTAAAAATTGGCTAGCCCCTGGAGGAGCAATCTCTCTCCAGCCAGAAAGAGTTTTTTAAGATGTCTAAACTTCACAATATACAAAAAAAAATTTAAATATAAAAAATACAGTGTATATAGGCAAATATATAAACTGATATATATCAATTTAAACTGCCATATATATATATTTAAACTGAGATATGTGTGTATGTATGTATGTATATCTGTGTGTCTGTGTGTGTGTGCCTGTGTGTGTGTCTGTGGGTGTGTGTGTCTGTGCGTGTGTGCCAGTTTAAATTTCTGACTCATCTGTTAACCCACCGAATTAGTAACAACTTAAGCACATCATGGTTTGTCTCAATTTCTAGTCCAATTCAATGTGATTTCTCAGTCAGTTTATTTACATTCTGTTTAAACTCCCTCCCAAGTTTTCTCCCTATGATTATGTCTAATCCCTATGAGCTCATGCTCTGCCACTCAAGTGAACAAATTATTCTAGCTTTCATTAACCCTTCCAATTATCGTTCAGCTCAAATTGATTATTGCCAAGGGGAATTTGAGCCCATAAGGACCAATTTTTAAAGAAAAATGTGAATTTCTACAAGAACTATCCCAAAATTTTTTTTTTTTTTTTTGGCAGTACACGGGCCCCTCACTGCTGTGGCCCCTCCCGCTGCAGAGCACAGGCTCCGGACGCGCAGGCCCAGCAGCCATGGCTCACGGGCTCATTCGCTCCACTGCATGTGGGATCTTCCCGGACCGGGGCACGAACCCGTGTCCCCTGCATCGGCAGGCAGACCCTCAACCACTGCGCCACCATGGAAGCCCACTATCCCAAATTTTTAATGTTGGCAGCATTTTATTTTAATGTACCCTCTTCCACACACACAAAAATGTCTACTGGCCAGCCAGATTGTAATTTCTGTCCTGACTTCTGAAGGGTCTGTGGGTATGAGCTTTGGGGATTATAAACCTTCATTTTTCAAACTGCAGCCAATCCTTTAATAGAGTAGTAAAATCAATTTAAATGCATTCTAATTAGAATATTTAACAGACTCAGAATTTAGGATGGGATAAATGGTATCGAAGGAAAAACGTCAAAATGAAACAAGAGTTAGGGTATTGCTTTGAGAAATGTTATATTTATGTGTGGATTACTGGGTAGCAAGTGACATGGAAAGTGTATTTCTCACTAAGGAGAGTGGTCAAACAAGTTTGAAAACACACATCTACGAAATTTAGGTACTACTCAACTTAAATCGTCCAGGATCCAAAGAGGGTAGGAACATAAGAATGGAGACTCCCTAAGGCCCTCTGCTCGGCCTTGATTTTTCCCACTTTCCCGGGAGAAGCTCAAACTACCAAATGTCCCCAGTGCTCTGCTGGCTCGGGCACAACGCGAAGGAAAGGAGTGCAGGGCCAGTCCTACGTTCCCCTAGAGGGCGCTGCAGAAAATCCGTTCTCCAACGGCAAGACGGCGCACGCGCCCGGAAGCATTTCCGCTCCGGACCCACTTCCGCTCCGCCGACCGCGAGCGCTCCTGTGACGTATTTCCGGCTGGCTGAACTGAGCTCGGGTGGCCGGAACGGAAGTAACGTCACGGGGGAGAGCAGAGAAGCCGGGTTGTGGCGCCGCCGAGAAGGCCTTTCACCGGCAACATGTCTCATTTACCGATGAAACTTTTACGCAAGAAGATCGAGAAGCGGAACCTCAAATTGCGACAGCGAAACCTAAAGCTCCAGGGTGAGATGCGCTGAGCTTCGCGGCGGCCTGGGTTGCGGAGGAAGCCAGCACGTGGGCCGTGGCGCTCTGCGGCGGCCGCGGGGCCGAGCGGCCGAGCGGCCGAGCGGCGCTGGTGGGGAGGCCCTGCGGCCCAGATGTAGCGCTGGCAGCGTCCCCGTAGAGCGCGCGTGCTTGCGGAGCGTGGAAAGGCAGGCCGGGGCGGCCTCCCGTCGGGCCCCACGCAGATGCCGACTCTCCGCGTGGCCCCAGATCTGCCCTTTCTGAGCAGCAGTTTGTCCTTACAGAGTTCGGGCAGGAGGCCTCTAAGAGTTCACTTCCACCCTCCCTTTCTGACTTCCTCACCACCTCTAGGGTCATCCCCAACCCCCATTTCCAATCAGTCCCGTGGGACTGTCTCACCTCCCCGCATCTTTCTTTCACATCTATTTCATGTCTCTGTCGCTTCAGAACAAGCTAGGTGTCGCTCTTCACAGAACATTCCTGATACCCTTGCCTTCCCCTACCCACCTGCCCTCTGTTTCGACTCTTGAAGAACTTCATCATTTTCAGTTCCCAAAGTGTTTTTGCACATATCATACGCATGTGCGTAATCTCATGCCCTGGCTTCCTGTCACCTCTAACTTTAGGTTATAAATCTCGTAAGAGCTTCTACGTATTTGCATCCTTAAAGACTTCCATGAAAAGCATTTTACCTGAATGTCACTTTTCTTTACCTACCTCATTTGCAGTCCTAACTTCCTGACAGTGGGTCAGACATCCTGAAGTTATGTTAACCTTTTTCGGTCCTGTATAATACAGAAGCCCCCTAGGGCAGTGTTGGAGGCATAATGCCTTACACTAGCAGGTTTTCTGCAGAGATTAGTTGATTGAAAGAAATCTTGGAGGAGAGAAGAGGTGTGTGGGTTTTAGGAATAATGTTTTTGAAGTTCCCTTATATTTCCATTTCCTATAGAATAACAAAGCGTTGCTAACTACTTCTTAGTTAAAGGTAACAGAAGATGGTGCTTCTTCTGTATATAAACAGGAACTTTTGTAAAGACAGTCTTAGGCATTTATATATGATAAATATCAAGACAAATAAGTGGTTACATCAACAGAATTTTCAACTCACTGATGTCTAGGAAAGTATATTTGTCAGATACCTAATATTAGAATGTATATCTTGTAAGTAACATTGGCCCCATCTGTTTATTTAACCTCACTGAAGTTTTCCTGGTCCAGACTTTTAACTCCTTAGGGACAGAGATGTGGTTTTTGAAGTTAAAAAATCAACGTGGCTTTCCCTTTTTTTTTTTTTTAATTTATTTGTCCTGCAGTAGAACACTATAAAATTGGAAGTTGTCTTAATATACATGACAGGAAAGTAAAAACTAAATCATTTCAGTCCTGGAAGCCATGACATTTCTCATTTGGGATACCAGTGTTTCTAAGTAAACCTCTCCTTCTTTGTCAATATGTGTGTTCTGTTTTTAAACAGGGGCCTCAGCTGTGAACTTGTCAGAAACTCAAAATGGAGATGTGTCTGAAAGAACAGTGGGAGGTGGAAAAATTAAAAAGTCCCTAAAACAGTCTGTGAATGTGGACTTGTCAGAAACCCAAAATGGAAACATCTCTAAAGAAGCTGTAGTAGGTGGAAAAGTTAAAAAATTCCTAAAACAGTCTATGAATGCAGGCTGGTCAGAAGCCCAAAATGGAGACTTACCTAAAGAAACAGTGGAAAATGTAAAAGTTAAAAAATCCTCCAAGAAAAATGGAGACTTACCTAAAGAAACAGTGGAAAATGTAAAAGTTAAATCCTCTAAGAAATCTACCACACTGACCAGTGGGGAAGCAGCAGTGCAGTCTCCCAATTCAGAATCAAAAAAGAAGAAGAAGAAGAAGAAAAAGAGAAAAATAGTGGATGATGCTGGGCCTGGTATGTATTGTCTTTGAACTTAAGCTATTCAGGTTTTCAAGTTATCATTCTGCTTTTCCTCTCTTCTTCTTATGTCCACATGACATGCAAGACTCCTCTGTACTTACTGGCATATGAGAAACTAGCCTGGTATCTAAAGCAAACATTGAGGGGGCCGGGGGGGGGGGGGGGGACTGCAGTTTAACTTTTTTCAAAATACTGCTCTTCTTTGGCAGTTAACTATCTGAGCTTTTTATGATAAACAGAACATACTATGACATAGTATTGGGCTGGCCAAAAAGTTCATTCGGGTTTTTCTATAAGATCTTATGGAAAATATTTCAGGTTTACCTGTTTCCAAAGAGAATTGTGGAATTACTGACACTGAAGAAATCTGGGCTGTTAGTAGAATTTATCTTGGGTCTTCATGTGTCAAGGACCTTGCATTAGTGATTCTTTTCATTTACGTCTTTTTTGCCCCATTCCTTTTTCCTACAATAAATTCCTACCTTTGAAAGGCAACTTAGTGATAATTTGGATATGCAAAGTGTATAAAATAGCAGTTAGGAAACTTCTGAATAAATGGAACGTTAATTTCCAAGTGAGTAGAATGGCCAGGATTGGGGAGGCAGGGCTATTTTCTTTTGCAAGATTCTTGGATTGAATAAGCTTAGGTGAAAGAATAGGCATTTTAATTGAAATGTGAGCAAACAGAGATTTCAAGACAAGATAGAACAGGTGTCAGCAAACTATTCAGCCTTCTGCCTATTTTTGCAAATAAAGCTTAATTGGAACACTGAGATGCCCATTTTTTTAGTTGGCCTTTGTGGTGATAGAGACCATATTGCCTGCAAAGCCTAAAATGTTTACAGTCTGACCCTTTATAGAAGTTTGCCAGCACTTGTGTTAGCATATCCTATTCATCTTTTGTCTGAAATAAAGGTTTCATTTAGAAAGACACTTTGAATTTTCCAAACATGCATGGCTGTCTTTTTACTACCTACAGGCTATAATACATTTGTAAGTTATGAGAAATCGTTTAAACAAAAAGTGAAATAAGATAGAGAAAAGCATGAGGATTAGACATTACAGTTTTGATTTAAAGTGATTGTAATCCTATTCTAAAATGATTAGTGCCCTTAGGATTCTTGTTCTGAGTATGCCTAAGGAAGTGATATTATTTCTTCTCTCAAGCATTGAATCACAGGGCTGGGAGTTTAAATCCTATTGGTAACCTTTAAGAACTGTTTTAAGGAAAACAGAAGTAATAAGCCTTGAAGACCCGATAAGCCGATAATATCCATGGCCTTTGAACGTGTGGGTCCTGCAGTGTTGACCATTTCCCAGAAGGGTGGTAGTAAGGTCCAAGGAAGAGGCCAGTCCTGGGCTACAAAGAGTCCTGAGTTCTGGTTTAGATCAATTCTGTTCTAACTAGCATCACTAACTGCCATAAACTTGTAAAAGCCCAGCATGGTAGTTAACCCATTTGGCCCAGAGTGGAACATTTAAGAGCATGATGGGAGGTAAGACTGGAAAGGTAGTTTAAGGGACTATGTTACAAAAGTGGATGTAGAAATGAAAAGCCAGGAGGCCTTCCCTCTCCTCCCCTCACCACTTACATTCAAGGAACAGGCCAGTTTCTGTCGCCCAGCTAAGTAGATTGTTGCTCTTGATTTGTAGTCTGCCTCTAGTAACATGAAGAGCCTTTTATGTTTCTGTTCCCCTTTAAAACAAAATTAGCTTTTATAGAAAATTTATGTTTAATGGCATAGGAGGAAAAACCGGTGCTTACAAGTTTTTTTTAAAAAACGTTAATGACTTGCCCTTGTTTTTTCCCTCAGTAAAGTTTATAGAACTGGGTGTGATTAACATACTTAAATTGTTTAGTTCAACTTATAAAAAATTTCTTGCTCACTTAAGATGGTATAATGTATAAGTAGTAAGTCGTACAGAGAAAGAAATATATGATATCCCATATATGTGGAATCTGAAAAATAGTACAAATGAACTTACAAAACAGAAACAGACTCACAGACAGAAAACAAGCTTATGGTTACCAAAGGGGGAGGGGGGTGGATAAATTGGGAGTATGGGGTTAACAGATGCATGCTACCATATATAAAACAAAGAACAAGGATTTACTGTATAGCACAGGGAACTGTATTCAATATAATGAAAAATAATTTTTAAAAAAGAATGTCTATATACATATATGTGTGTAGAACTGAATCACTTTGCTATATACCTGAAACCAACACAATATTGTAAATCAACTATACTTCAGTAAAAGAATATGTATCAAGAAGCCTAAAAAATAAAGTTTGTTGGCAGATCTTTGTGTCCCACTGGGTTTTTTAATATAGCCAGATTTTTTAATCAGGAAAAAGAGATTCTTAGCAAATTAAAACTGAAAATATGTTAAGCTTTTGAAAATATGCCTTTTTGCATCACACATCTTTTATTTTGTGGTCTCATTTGGTATTCTTATTTTAAGAAAAAAATTTGGGGGGGGCGGTTTGTCCTTTAATCCAAAGATTCCAAAAAAGCAAAAACTGAAGACACAGGAGACTCTGAAGATGGTGCCCAGGCTCCTGAAGAAACAGAGAACAGTGTGGAGAAGCCAGACAATGAGGACGATGACAGCATGGTGCCCAGCCTGCCCCTGGGACTGACAGGTAGCTATCAATGTTTTCCAAATAGATCTTCTCTAAAATGTCATGCCTCCTTGGATTATAGTATTTAAAGGTTCAGCTGTGGCATTTAATTTACCTGGAAAAAATAAGTATTGGCAAGAAATGGTTTTATATCTAACCATTGCTTTTTATCATCCACGTTGTGTGCCTTAGTTCTTGTTGTTTATTTTTCCCTTTTCTTTATTTCTAACACTAAATATTTTGATATGCACACAAATAGTTCTTGGGGTCCTCTGTTCCTTTGGTTTGTCACTTTCTAAAACTCACTCCATGTTGTAGTAGGAAAATCATTGGCCCGGAAGTCTGGAGCCCAGAGGTTCAATACTGGCTCCATTACTAAAGGAGAAGGGTGAAACATTATTGAGGGGCTTGTGCCAGAGTCACCTCCTTTAGCCTCTATTTCTTTACCTGTAAAGTGAAGCGTTTAGGCTAGGATCAGTTGCTCCTAACCAGAAATGTCTAGCAGTTGCTTGGGTTGTTTGGTTTGGGTTTTTTGTTTATTAAAATAATTGAGGCCCAGCACCCAGTCTCCATAATCAAAATTGCAAAGGTTTTGGCAGTGGTTCTCAAACAGGGTAATTTTACCTCCCAGGTAGGGTGACCGGCTCATCCCAGTTTTCCCATTCAAAATCCTGCATCACTTAAACCTCTGTCCCAGGCAAACCATGAGGGTTGGCCACCAATATGTTTGGTTGTCAGAACTGGGGGCAGGCTACAGGCATCCAGTAGGTAGAGGTCAGTGATGCTGCAGGACATCCTATAATGCATAGGACAGCCTCTCACAACAAAAACTTATCCATCCCAAAATGTCAGTGGTGTCAAGGTTGCCAAAACTTGGGTTATAGCCAGGGCATGTGTGGGGCTGGGAGCTCCTGGTTGATCCTGATGCCTCCCCCTGCTGGAGAACCACAGCACACCTGATATATGGGTACAGTCTAAACATCTGTGGCTACATCTGACTCTTCTCAGTTGTCTTTCTGGAGTGAGAGTTACTATTTGATTGATTTCATATTCAGTTTTTATTACACTGAATGCTTTCACTTTTTATTTCACATTTCTTAAACATTTCATTTCACTCTGAACTCTCCCCCTGCAAACCACCCCCGTCTCTCTCCTCTCCCCTCCCCGCCACCTTGGCATTTTCATTTCATACACGTCCCTTGACTGTACCACCTCTCCGTCTGTTTTTTTTTGGTTGTGTTTTTGTTTTTGTTTGCAGTACTCGGGCCTCTCACTGCCGTGGCCTCTCCCGTTGCGGAGCACAGGCTCCGGATGCGCAGGCCCAGCCGCCATGGCCCATGGGCCCAGCCGCTCCGCGGCACGTGGGATCCTCCCAGACCGGGGCATGAACCCGTGCCCCCTGCATCAGCAGGCGGACTCCCAACCACTGCGCCACCAGGGAAGCCCTCCGTCTGTTATTTTGTTACAGTATAGGCTCTGGACTTTACATCACACGGCCATTAGCAGTGGAGAAACTTCAAAAGTATAAGGTTTTTTTATAGGAATGGTTGGGGTTTATTCTTTTCTTATTGGAAGAAGCTCTTCTAAGCTTGACACCAACCCAGTAATGTTTTCAATCAGCAAAACTAATTTAGGAAACTAGCAATATTAACTATTAAGAAAAGATAAATTTGCTAATGATAAACTGTCTTCTCTTTAGGAGCTTTTGAGGATACTTCGTTTGATTCTCTGACTAATCTTGTCAATGAGAACACTCTGAAGGCAATAAAAGAAATGGGCTTTACAAACATGACTGAAATTCAGCATAAAAGTATCAGACCACTTCTGGAAGGCAGGTATGATAAACATTGAGGTTTGGGCATTAGTGCTCTTTTTAGTGCTAGTAGTTTGGAAAGAAGATACCAGTATGTTCTATTGATCTTGCACCGTGTTGGGTAACATACCCAACCTTCGTTAAAGGCTTTAGCTTATTCACTGATGTTTGGAGAAAATTGTTCACTTCTGTTTTTAGCACAATTCTTGATTTCAGTGATAGAAAAGGTGGGGACTTTTTTCTTGTTATGATCCAGCCTCAGTGCCTAAAACATGTGTGATAGTACATGGTACTTGTTGAATGAGTAGACTAAATGTCTGTCTCCTTTTCCTTTTTATTTTTTAGGGATCTTTTGGCAGCTGCAAAAACAGGCAGTGGCAAAACCCTGGCATTTCTCATTCCTGCAGTTGAACTCATTGTTAAGTTAAAGTTCATGCCCAGGAATGGTAAGTCTGTGGTCCCATTATTTCTGCCAGTATCCCACTGGAAGTCTATTGTAGCTATTGATGGACTCCTGGTGATAACTACAGTTTGACTTTCACTGTATATCCTGTTTTGCTTTTTAGGAACAGGAGTCCTTATTCTCTCACCTACTAGGGAACTGGCCATGCAGACTTTTGGTGTCCTTAAGGAGCTGATGACACACCATGTTCACACGTATGGGTTAATAATGGGTGGCAGTAACAGATCTGCTGAAGCACAGAAGCTTGCCAATGGGATCAACGTCATTGTGGCCACACCAGGCCGTCTCCTGGACCATATGCAGGTAAGAGAACACTATTGTGTTGTCCCTATCTTTTGTCTGTGTGAAACATAAACTTGACAGATAACAGTTTTTCTTTGTCTTTTGTCTTATCAGAATACACCAGGGTTTATGTATAAAAACCTACAGTGTCTGGTTATTGATGAGGCTGATCGTATCTTGGATGTTGGGTTTGAAGAAGAATTAAAGCAAATTATTAAACTTCTGCCAAGTAAGTAGGTAGCATCTGCATGTGGTTTGCCAAGTAGCTGTTGGAAGTAGATGAGAGTTTTTCCTGTATGAAAACTACTAATGTCAGAATTTTAACTTAGCAAGTGAAGTGGTTGTGCCAGTCACCCTCAGATGTAGTTTGCAACATTAGCATCACTCTCACTAGTGACTTAATGCAGTGGTTTTGCCATTTGAGAGGCTGCCTTGCAAGTTGAACAGTCTTAACATACGTCTCGTTCCCGTCCGTCCCCGCCACCCCATCTCGCATCTCCTGGGTAGCCATCGACTTGCTGCTTTCTGTGTCATGTTTGAGTGGTACATACCTTGGTTATAGTACTTGAAACATTGTAAACTGCTTATAGCTATAAAAACACCATAGTTCTGTACATTATACAACTGTTTTTTTAATACTTCATTGAGGTATAATTAACATAATAATCTGTACATATTTTAAATGTATGATTTGATACGTTTTTGTCCTGTTTACACCTTGAAACCATCACCACAGTCAATACAGTGAACATTTCCATAACCCTCAAAACTTTCTTTGTGTGCCTTTGTAATCCCTCCCTCTCACCGTCCCCTACTTCCAACAGCTGCCATGCACATCTCTCTCACAGGTGACTATTGATCTGCTTTCTGTCACTGTAGATCAGTTTGCATTTTCCAAGGATTCATATGAATTCATATGCAGTGTAACTCTTTTAGTCTGGTTTCTTGTGCTCAGCACGTTCTTCTGTGATTCGTCTGTGCCGTTACACATATCAGTAGTTCTTTGCTTTATTCCTCAGTAGCGTTCTAGTGTATAAATATGCCACAACCTGTTTATCCATTTAACTGTTGATGGACGACTGTGTTGTTAACGGTTTCGGTCTACTACAAATAAAGTTGCTATGAACATCCATCTACAACTCTTTTTGTGGGCATATATCTCCTTTTACCTAGGAATGGAGTGGCTGGTGTATGTTTAACTTGTACCAATTTATGTCCCCATCAGCAGTGTATGGAATTTCCAGTTCCTCCTGTTAAGTCTTGAAATTAGGTAGTGTTAACCCTCCAACTTTGTTCATTTTCAAAATTGTTTTGGCTGGTCTTGTCCTTGGCATTTCTATATGAATGTTAGAATCAGTATGTTAATCTCTGGGGATCTTGGGATTGTACTGAATATTGATCATTGGTGGAAAACAATGCTGAGTCATTCAGCACGTGAATGAGGTAGATCTTCGTTTATTAGCTCCCTAATTTCTCTCAGCAGTGTTTCAGAGTTCAGTGTACAGGTTTTTTCATATCTTTGTGAGATAAAATTTTTCATTTAATTGTTTTCTTGCCTGATTGAGCTGGCCAGAACCTCCAGTATAATCCTGAATAGAACTGGCAAGAGAAGACATCTTTGTCTTACTCCTGATCTTAGGTGGGAAAGCATTCAGTCTTTCACCATTAAGTATGATGTTAGCTGTAGGTGCTCTACATTTGTATGCCCTATATCAGACTGAGGGTGATCCCTTTTGTTCCTAGTTTGCTAAGATTTTTCTTAAATCAGAAATAAATGTTAAATTCTGACATGTTTTTTCTGTGTCTATTGAAATGATCAGATGTTTTTTCTTTAGTCTGTTAATATGGTAAATTATATTGGTTAATTTTCAACTGTTAACCAACCCTGCATTCCTAGAATAAACCCCACTTGGTCACGATGCATTATCCTTTATATATATATTTCTGGATTCTCTTTGCTAAAACTTTGTAAAAGGTATGAGTTGGGAAGTAAGCTCTCTTCAATGTCCTGGAGAGTGAAATATTGATAATATTTCTTAAGTGTTTGATAGACTTCACAAGCAGAGGCCATTGGGGCTGGAGTCTTCTTTATATGAAGATTTTAACTATAATTTCCTTAATGGATACAAGGCTATTCAGGTTTTCTATTTCTTCTTGAGCACGCTTTAGCAGTTTCTTTTTCAAGGAAGCTATCCATTTCATCTTAGTTGTCAAATGTCTAGACATAAAGTTGTCCATGGTGTTCCTTTCTTACTATTTATAGTGATACCATGTCTCTCATTTCTGATAGTTCCACTGAGAGCGTTTTTAGCTGTGAAGCAATTCTAAAGGTTCCCTGAAGGATCTGGGTTATGTTTATGTGGGTGTGTTTCAGCCCGCAGACAGACCATGCTCTTTTCTGCCACACAAACTCGGAAAGTTGAAGACCTGGCAAGGATTTCTCTGAAAAAGGAGCCCTTGTATGTTGGTGTTGATGACGATAAAGCTCATGCAACCGTGGACGGTCTTGAGCAGGTACTTTTTGTCAATACCTTCAATTTTAAGGATCGTTGGTGTTTCCTTGCAAGTGTTTGGAGGATCGTCTAGAAAGCAAATGGGTTAATGAACTAAATATATCACTGCCAATTTTAGATGAGTAAAAAACATTTTGCTGTTTAATCATCTCTTGCGCTAAGATGTGAGGTGAGTTAGAAGGCGGAGAGGCTAGATTCAGGCGCCTCGCTGTGGAAATGAGGTGACAGAGATCCAGATTAGGTTGATTAAAAATAGAGCTGTAAGGTTGAGTCTTCTGATGAATGATATGTCTCCTGTAACACTTTAGCTTAAAAACCTTTCATTGCTTGTTTAGTTTTTAAAAATATATTCTCCCAGCGTTGTTATCGTGTTTAGGACAGTGCACTTAAGGCTGTGGTTATTTGAGATCTTGCTGTTAAGGACCTTCTAAAAATGAATCATTGATATACTTTGATGGTTCAAGTTAATAGAGGTATTGGTATATTATGATTACAAGAACTTAATAACCAGTAGTCTCAGAAATATGGAAAGTATTTAGTATCCAGTGATTGTGGCCAATAAAAGGAATCAAGAGTTAAAATTAGTCTTATTTTAGGAATACATTGTTATAATGAAGGCAGTAATTTTGCTGTAGGTGAGGCATAACAGTGTATATGCTGTACTAATCTGTGCTCTCCATCAAATTATATTAGTTCATGAAGCTGAAAATGTCGTTTTGATTATTTTGTGTCTGTTCACTTGAACCTCTCCTAGGGATATGTTGTCTGTCCTTCCGAAAAGAGATTCCTCCTACTCTTTACATTCCTTAAGAAGAACCGGAAGAAGAAACTAATGGTCTTCTTTTCATCGTGTAAGTCCGTGAAATACCACTATGAGTTGCTGAACTACATCGATTTGCCTGTCTTGGCCATTCATGTAAGTGATTATGATTTATTATTGTTTCTTATATTTATTTATGATTTATTAAAAACAGGTTACACTTACCGAGTTATATAGATTGTGGGGATTGAGGTATTGCTCTCTCCTCCAAACATAGTTCTAAGTAGTTTGGGCAATAGTGGGTGGCTGATCCTGTGTGGAGGGAGCTTTGCTGGGGGTGGAGGGGTGGGGACCAGAAAGGAGGAACGGACGCCATCCCTTGAGGAAATAGGACAGGTTATGAACTTGAAATAAAGCAGGGTAATAGTTCCACAGTTTGAGGATTCTACATCGAGACCTCCCACAAACAACTTCAAGTTTTCTGTTCCAATGGATGTTTTGTTTTGATTCTAGGGAAGGCAGAAACAAAATAAGCGTACAACCACGTTCTTCCAGTTCTGCAATGCAGATTCGGGGATCTTGTTGTGTACAGACGTGGCAGCTAGAGGGCTGGATATTCCTGAAGTGGACTGGATTGTTCAGTATGACCCTCCGGATGACCCCAAGGTTCCCTGACAAATACCACATTCCACAGAATATCCCTTTAATGTGCAGTGACTGCAGTATTTCTCTGATGCTGACAGTGTTTAGGGCTTTTGCAGGACCCAAAGAGGGTGTGTGCAAGGAGATTTGAGAGGTGTCCGTGGCACTTAAGTTTGGAAGGATCTGTTAAGAGCAGTAGACGTCAGAAGGAAATAAAATTTGCTTACAGAGATAGACACCATGCTTTAGTATGTGTAGTAAAATAAGTTTTATTGGGTATTTCAACAAACAATAGATTATATAAATTATCAGCCAGCATTTAAATATGTTTCCCAAAGCCCTTTTGAAGTTGAAGCTTTTGAAGTGAAGCACACTTAATAGTCATTTGATTAGATCATAGAATTAATGTGAATGTTCTGTCTAGCTTTCCTTGGCCCCGGGCATGGATCTCTTACCTCTGTGGGGATGCTCCCTGCAGAAGGAATGGGGGACTAGCTTTGGGGAGCATGGTCACGGGCTGTGTGGCACCACTAGGTGGAGGTGGGCACCGTCTCACACTGATGTGCTGGCACACTGCCGTCCACTACCGTGCGAGTTCTGGACATGCAGATCACCACAGGTTGCCATGGAAACCAGTGTATTACCTCAGGTTTTCTCTCTCCACCAAAGGAATACATTCATCGTGTGGGTAGAACAGCCAGAGGCCTGAACGGCAGAGGGCATGCCTTGCTCATTTTGCGCCCTGAAGAATTGGGTTTCCTTCGCTACTTGAAGCAATCCAAGGTAAAGACCTTCACTTGGAAAACCTTAAGCTGGGGACAGATTGCTCTCGAGAGGAATTCATTACCGGTGCACATGGCCTTAAGCACCATTTCTAGGTGTGTCCGAGGAGTCCTGCGTCATCACCATGCTGTTCGGACAGTTGTTACAGCAGTTTAGCAGATGAGATTTATGTGGGTCGCCCCCAGGAAATGTGAGCAGAAAATTATCCTCGAGGCCCCGTTCTTGAGCTCTTGTCGCACAGGGTGCATCCCGTCCCCAGTCTCCGCTCGTCCCCAAAGCCGTGTTTGAAACCTCCTCCACTCCTTGTGAGTGAGCTCCCTCACACCGGTCATCTCTGCTCCCCTGCTGCAGCCCTTCTCCACGTGTCTTCACCCTGGTGTCTGCACCTCGCCCGAGGCCAAGGGAACCCATTCCTTCCTACCTCTTCCTCCTTCAGGCCCTTATTCGTTGACTCAGTCCCTCCCTGGCAGTTAGCTCTTTACCATCTCAAGTGTCTGACCAAAAAAATAACGTCAACCCTAAACCTGCTCTCCTATCACTAGGTCCAGCATGGCTACTGCCTGTTGCCTTTCCTCAGTCTGCTGTTTTGAAAAGTGGGTTATATTTCAACTCCTCTGATTTTGGTCTCCAGTCCGCCCTAATCGGGCTTTGGCCTCTCTGTTGCCAGGTCGTGAGAATGCTTGTCGGGACTTGTCTTGCCTAACATTTGCCTCTTCACTGGCACAGTGTCGCCTGGTGGATTTTCCTTCCCCCACTGCCCCCATCGTGGAGTAGTTCCTAGGGATTGCCATCAGCCCTTGCACTTTTTCTCCAGATGCCTGTTTCCTGGCTCTCAGATAGCCTCTGCTTCCGCTAGCTGCTGTCTCCTCTGGGAGGCCCTGCCCTCCTTCATGTCCCCCCAGCGCGGGTGCTCGACAAGTTGTCTCATCACTTACCTGTCTCCGCCCAAGGCTGCAGGCTCCCTGACGGCAGAGCCCGTGACTCGGGCAACTGTTCTTTTCCCCCAGCATCTAGCACCGGTCTCGCACTTTCCCAGTCATCTAATAAGTTAGAACTGGTAAGAAATACCCTTCCTGTAGGAGTTTGTGATCGTTGTGACCTAGTCACAGGGCAGTGTGGTGTTGGAGAGAAGGGCTAGTGGTTCCTTCAGCTGGAAGCTTCAAGCTGCTTCATCACGTTGCATCCACAGAGATCTTTGTTTAGAGAAAAGGGCTTCAGTGATTTATTGCCCCTGCCAGTTTCTCACCTTTTCTTTCAAGAGGGTTCCATAGCATGATTCCTGTGCAGTGAGCAGAGGGAAGGTAAGCCTTTCCCATTGACATTGGGAGACAAGCAGATGTCTGGCCCATGGGATCCCACATGCCTGTCCCCTTTCATCTCTTCAGTGCCTGACGAGCTGCAGCAGAGCCATCTTGCTTTACTCATCTGCGTGCTTTTGTTTTCTAGGTTCCATTAAGTGAATTTGAGTTTTCCTGGTCCAAAATTTCTGACATTCAGTCTCAGGTATGCAGGGCAGAGGGGGAGGAAGGGTCATCCCAGCCCACCTTTGTAGTGTCTCATTGACAGTAGTTGTACTCTGAGTCTCCCTTTTCATAAAGTGAGAAGTTTGGACTGAGTGATAGTTTCGGTGTCTTGTTGTGCTGGTGACCACATTCCAGAGCTCTCTACCTTGTTTCAGTCCATATCTTACAAGAATTTTGTCATTATTTTTAACTGCAGCCTGATTTTGCAGATATTACAGAGCTCGGAGCAAGTGTATTGGAACAAATGTTCTATGTGACGTGCTTTTTTATTTCATTAAAAGCAATATTTCTCTCTGTTTCAGCTTGAAAAACTGATTGAAAAGAACTACTTCCTTCATAAGTCAGCCCAGGAAGCGTATAAGTCATACATTCGAGCGTATGATTCCCATTCGCTGAAACAGATCTTTAATGTTAATAACTTAAACTTGCCTCAGGTTGCTCTGTCATTTGGTTTCAAGGTGCCTCCTTTTGTTGATTTGAGTATCCTTTTCTTTGCGGTTATGAATTTGTCCAGGCATTAAGGGACAGAAGCTTGACTGGGGGCCTTGGGGCTTAGCACTTGGGTTGGTGTGTCTGCTCTGGCTGAGGCCTGCAGGGCCCAGGCCTTCAAACTGGTCACTGACCTCTTGTCAGTGCTCACATGGGGTGGGCAGGGGTTAATGGTCAGGGTGGAGACTATAGAGGCGACACAGTTCATGGCTTTAAAAAAGACAGCAGAATTTGAGTGGCAGACGGAGCAGGGGGAGTTGTACGTTCTGGGGAGAAGCTCAGAGGGGCAGGGCTTGGTGGTTGTGTGGCTTCACTATACAGGGTACACAGAGGAGCGGGATACCTTGAAGAAGCTGAAGACAAGATGGAACCTCTCGGAGGGCTCTTATCCTCTCAGTCATTTAAGCATTTCATGCAAGGAAATTGCAAGACCAGTGAAAGAAAATAACCAAAGTGCTACTCAAGATAAAAGACAAAGGGAACACGTCCAGTTGCTTCTGTTATGATATGTAATATGTGTTTTATTACACATTTTCAACAGAAGAAACAGCCAGCTAGAGAGGCCTGCTCATTAACACTGTGGTAGAAACTCCCAAGGGGACTTGGAGGACCACAGTTTGGGTGTCCATCCGCATCATGAGCATCGAGTGAATGTCTGCTGTTGTGAACACATGTTGAGTCCCCATGTGACAGGAAGAGCAACTCCACTTGGTCAGGCACCTCTCAGTCAGCTCCCAACAGAGGTGAAAGTCATTTTGTTTTGACACTGGGAGTATTTCTTAATGTGTTCCTACATACTTAGCGATTTACCTCTTCGGCTTCATTGCGTGGAAAAATACAAGTATTACACTGGGCTTAAAGGTCTGTCCTGTGAGTTTTAGTCCACAGTCACGTGGCCACTCCTGGTTGTCTGGAATGTTCGTGTGTGTTCGTGGCCTGGGGAGGGGTGGTGGGGCCCCTGGGGTACAGCTGGCTGGTTCTTCTGCAGACGGTAGACTGGATTCCTTGTCTTTGTGTTGCTTGATTTCCTTAACGTCCCCCTTTAGATGTGAACAGCAACGACGGCAAACTTAAAAAAAGGGGCGGCGGTGGTGGCTTCGGCTACCAGAAAGCCAGAAAAGTCGAGAAGTCCAAGATCTTCAAGCACATAAGCAAGAAACCATCTGACGGCAGGCAGTTCTCTCACTGAAGACACGCCTTTGTCCTGAAATGGATTTTTTTTTTCTTGCTCTAACAAAGGAATTGTTGTTGCCGTAGGCTTTGGGACTCATCTAACAAGAGTGTGAATTGACTTGGGGCGCTGGCACTGATATTTCCAGTGGGTCTCTTTGGAGATATAAAACAGTTCAGTATTTCTTGATTGGCCAAGGGCAAAGCAAGGGATCTTCTTAGTCTTTGTGATGATAGAATGTTTTTAAGCTTAAATATTTTTTTCCCAAACCTGGTTACTGTTCTAGTGTAATTCTTTTGGTACCTTTCCTTCCTGGTGTCTGAAGGTTTGTATGGCTTAGTGTGCTGTGTCAGCCTGCCAGACAGGGCAGGTGACACTGGACAGCTGCAATTATCTCAGTTTATATTTTTGGTTTTGGTTGTTTCTTGGACCTTACTTCAGTAGTTTTCTGACCCCCTCCTGAAAATGCTGCCACGTAAAAGGGCAGAGGGCTTTGAGAAATACCTAAGAAGCACCTCCGGTTAAAGGTGGCACTGTTTTTTTTATATGTGGGATTTTAAAACAATGATCCTTTCTCCATTTTACTTTTTTAAGAGGAAGAAGTACGGGTTGTCATTGTTACTTGAGTAAAGTGCCCAACAGTCCTGACATGGAGGATAGGGTGCGGATGGGATCTGAGAGTTTTGAGCCTCATTTACAGGTGTAATAATACTCTGCTGTTCTCCATTTGGTAACTTAGCAGACTTTTTTTTTTTTAAGGCACAGAGAATGGTGACACTCCTCAGTCAAACTTGTTTGAAGTGGTTTGGAGTTTGGTGAGCCCTTCCAACTCTTCATAGTACTTAGAAGGCAGAGCATCTTTTTGAGAAAAATTGCCTCTTTCAGATCCATGAAACAAAAATAGATTTATGGTGAAAATTGAAAATGAACACACATCAGAATAAGCAACGAAGTCAGTGGTTTAGTCACATGGGGTTATTTGTTGTAGGAACTTCTGATTTCTGGTGTGTTTTGTGTTTTATTTTTAGTGTGTTTTGTAACTACAGAATGGTTATTACATCTTGTAGTTATTTAAAACCAAAGTTGCTAGCATTATTTTGCTGTTGTACCAGTTCATAATTATAGATTCCATAAGTATCAAATGTAGAAGAAACAGTCTGGTAAACAGCACTGCAGTAGGAAAAGGAAAGAATAATATACTGTTCCACCCCTGGGCTCAACCACTGTCCCCCTAGCTAGACATGTCCTGGGTTTCAGACCTTGATTGCTGGACTTCTGGCATTTAATAACTGTTTCTCTTTCTAGTAACTATTCTTTTTTGTTTCAGAAATAATCATGTTTCAGAAAGTACACAAAAGCAAAGAGAAGAATATTTAATCACTGAACCGAAGTAAATACTACCAATATTTTGATACATAACCCTCCAGTGTTTTGTATACATACTTTTTAAGTTTTTTTATCAAAGGTGTAGTAAGTCATCCTTACCCACTATTTGTAACCATCTTGTTTCATAACATTATTTTCCTGTCATTAAATAATTACATCAACATCATATCTCATTTATTAATATGCTTTAACCTTGCCTGGTCTGCCTGGTTTTGAGTTCTGGATGCCTGTGTGCCCCACACTGGCTCTCCTTGTCTCAGTGTGTCTAGTGCCTGTTGTGTCATTTGTGAGAAAAGTATATAAACAGAAGGTGGAAAGATTGTTCTTACTATGATAACGGCTTACTTCAGGACTTGCTGGGAGTCCTATGTGAAATTCTGCTGGCAGGCCGGTCCAGCCTAGGGACATCCAGACAACCAGATTTGACCGACCTGGCCAGGATTCAAATGTGAGGGAGCGGTCACTAGAATCAGATAACGAGGTCAGTGCAGCACCACCTACAAGGTTCGTTTGCACAAAGAGAAGGCCTCCTTAGGTTCCTGTGCTAAGAACACAGCTGCTGGTGGCATGTCTGGCCACTAACTTGACAAATGGGAGTAAGTGGCTTCAGCCAGGAAGGCCAGGCAGCGTGGACTGGAAGCCAAGCAGATCACTGCCAGCAAGTAGAGACCTTTGGGTCCTCTGGGCTGCAGGTGTGTCATTGCTATTTCTAAGTTTATTTTGGTCTTAGCTGCCCAGGTTAAAGCTGAATTTGGGATATCCAAAAAAACAATCTTGTTTATTCAAATATACGTAGTGGTGGGACTTCCCTGGTGGTGCAGCGGTTAAGAATCGGCCTGCCAATGCAGGGGACATGGGTTCAAGCCCTGGTCCGGGAAGATCCCACATGCCGTGGAGCAGCTAAGCCCGTGCGCCACAACTACTGAGCCCGTGCACCTAGAGCCCGTGCTCCACAACAAGAGAAGCCACCGCAGTGAGAAGCCCGCGCACCGCAAACAAGAGTAGACCCCGCCCGCCGCAACTAGAGAAAGTCCGCGTGCAGCAATGAAGACCCAACACAGCCAAAAATAAACTTATATTAAGAAAAAAAAAACATAGTGGTTACAAAATGAGTGCTTTGGAACCAGAATGCCTGGGTTCAAATTCTAGCGCTGCCTGTTTTCTGGGCCTGTTAAATGAGTAGAACAAAGAAAGTAATAAGACCTACTTTGTAAGGTGGTAAGAATTGAATGCGCTAACATGTAAGGTGCTGGGACAGTATGAAGTACCTGTTAGCTGTCTTTATTAACACCTAAATCCTACACAAAAGGCCTGCTGCCCAACGGAATCGGGTACAAGGACTCACTGAAAAGCCTGAGCTATCTTGGGCCTTTTGGAGAACGGGCCAAGGATTTCTGACAGTCCAGGTCCCCTGGAATTCTGATCAGACCCAGGTTTTGGGAAGTGCTCCAATCCTGCAGTACCTTCCTAAGGCAACTGTCAAGTTGATTCATGCAGTTTTCAAGGCTGATTTGTATTGGGTGTTTGGTGGAGGGAACAATGACTTTGGATAATGCTAAATGTTCGTGAATCGAGAGCCTGCTAGGTGCCAGGAATTGCAGAGGACACAGATGCATGTGGCTGAGCTCCTCTTAAGAGCCTGGTAGGTCTAGAGAAGATAGGTGTCATAAGCAATTGTAATATTGTTTTCCATGTCACGAGACACGCAGATACATAGAGAAATGTCCCAGCTATTTCTAAGCCTGGACATTCTGCATCCTTGGGTTCAGGTGGACTTCAGCTGATAAAGAGCTGTCGGAACCTTCTCTACCTATGGAAGACAGGCTTCTGTTCTGGGAATTGAGTTCCCAAATGCCACACAAGAAATGTGCCACACAAAAAACCCCGAGATTTTTTTTTTTTTTTTTAAGATTTTTCTTGCCCATGCCCAGGAGATTGCCCATATAGGCCTTTAGCAAGGCAGAGGAATCTGGATGGTTCTCAGCACAGCTAGGTGTGGGAACATCCAGTCTAGAGTACAAACACAGACAGCCTCTTGCTAAACCTTGTAATGTTCTCACCCTGTAAAGTAAAATTGCCAGACACAGGAAATGGCGTTAGTGTGTTTAGCCATCCACAAGGCAGGGTGGCCAGAAGAGACACCTAAGACTCAGGCTTTCCAGCAAGAAACAGCTGTGCCTTTGTTTGAAATGCCTGATGTGGGAAAGCACAGTGCAGGACAGCACAACAACCTTCGCCCCCATTCCTCCCCCAGCCAGCCAAAGCCTTGAGATCCCCCAACAGTGCTCCATTCAACTGGGATCCAGTTGGTTGGTGGTAGCACAGGAGATGTCATTAAGAAAGCCATTCTCCCCTCTAGGACTCAGCATCTCATCTGTAATTTAAGGCAGGGGGAGGGGAGGGGATGCAAACAAATTTTAACTAGATGACCACTGTAGTGGACATTTTTGGTTTGTGGGGCTGCCCAGCATCTAATCTCCTTCCTGGGTTCAGAGACCGAGCCATGTAAGTCCTGGTGTGTGGGCAGGATCACTTCCCACTGGAAAGCAAAAAGCCTCCCCTGCAGTCAGAAGGGCTATGACCTAGGTGTAACCTGAAGGCATCAGAATGCTGAATCAGGTACTAAAAAAGGAGCAGAAGCAAATGGCGGATTCCTCATCCATCTTCCAGAGACAGCTGCGTCAGGAGCAGAGGTGGCTCCAGCTGTGGCATCCAGGGAGCAGCAGGACTTAACGCCAGATTGACTGTGGGACGTGACTTTGGCTGTGGTCCTGCCCATTATCGACCTGCCCCTATTTCTGCCTCTTCTCCAAGCCGGGGTCTCCAGCCACCCACTGTCATTTCAATTAATTCCTTTCAGTTTAGATCATTGAGTGGTTCTTTGTTGCTTATAAGAAAGAACCTAACGAAATAACCTCTAAGGCCCCTCCAACACTCAGTGACTCTCAGATTTGGTTTCTCTCTCTCCCTCTGTTGGGAGAGGGTAGAAAGTCCAGGTTGCTTCCCACCATCCAGGCTCTCCCCGCGCAGACTCCTGCCTCCTACACAGGGAAAATGGCTAATGTGGAGCAAAGCCAGGACTTGAAACGTGCAAACATCCTTGAGGCAAGGATGCATCAAAAGAGGAACAAGCGGCAAGTTCGCCACCTCCAGGGAAAGATCATGGAGTACTGCTCTGGATCTGGGGGCCTGCGGGACGGGAGAACGTGGGGCCTTCGCATTTCTCAGAGCCTCGTGTGGAGCATTGGCGCTGGGAACGGACTGGGCTGCCCTCATCGAACCTTCCAGGGCCGCAGCTTCTGGAGTCACAACCTGTGTGAATCCCGACTCCACCACTGACCGCGAGGCTTTGAACAGCGACTTCCCTTTCTGTGCCTCAGTTTCCTCATCCACAGAAAGGGAGGAAGTGACGGCATCCGCAGGATTAAACGCAGTAGAGCAAGGGAAAACTTTAGCACCGAATGGAGCCGAGTCAGCTCTTGGAAATGACAGCTATTGAGGCTACTACCGCGAACATCAGAAAAGGGATAGGGTGGGTCAGAAACAAAACAATGTTTTCTTGGACTTCCCTTCTTTCTCACACCCGCTTCCCACCATCAAAACATCACAGTTTCAGACGTAGGCCAATAAAGCCCGGGAAGTGTCGTACGCTTTCTGTGATTCCGCATCTCGCCAGCAGGGGGCGTGGCAGCCGAGCGGGAGCGACCGGCGTCTGCAGCTGCGTCTGCGCTCCCGCGGCCCCTCTGCGCAGAATCCGGGGGTTGATTGGTCTTCCTTTTGTTGGCCCCATAGGGGGCTCCTTCCCCTGGCCCCAGGCTAGAGGAAAGGGGGCGGGACGAGTAGGGGGAGAGCAGGGGTGCCCGCTCGCCAGGCTCCACCCTGCTCAGGGCTGGCGCGGGTGTCCCCAGATGCAGACGGGACACACAGCCCCTGAGCTCTGACAGGGCAGGCGATGCTGGCCGAGGGCTCAGGAGGCGTGCCTCGTAGCCCTGATGCTCCGGTCAATAGGGCTACCAGGGCGGCTGTGATAGAGGAAAAATTTTAAAGGTCAGAAACCACATGAGCAGTGGGCCTCAACTTTGTTCAGATAACGTGTATTTGAGCATCTACCAAAGGTAGAACCCTAGGAGTGTAAGGGTGGTTCTGATGCCATTCTAGACGCTTACTGTGAGAGGGATATGACATAAATACAGGGACAATGTACTATACAGAGAAAATAACCATCTCCTAGGGTTAAATGATAGCAGCTTTGGGAAGGTGTGACGTCAGAGTGGAGTCTTGCAGGAGGCTTCACCTGGAGCAAAGGGGGTGACACAAGGGAGGAACCAGGTGTCCAGGCAACGATGTGAACAGCCTGAGCAAAGGCAAAAATGAAGCAGCTTGGGTAAAACAAGAACAGCACTGTCCACCTCACTGGGCTGCTGTAAGGATTCTATGAACCAATATAAGCACTTCAGATATACTAGCTGCTATCAGCAGAGCAGGACGTGTACTTTAGGAGGCAGTGAGAGACGAGACTAGGAACCTGGGTGGAACTCAGAGAAAGGAGGCTAGAAAGCCAAGCCGTGAAGCTTGGACTTTAGTTCGCAGCGGAAAGAAAGCGGGTGCAATGTCAGATTGTGCATTAGGATTCATGCCGGCTAATGTTTAGGGTGGAGAGGACCAGGGTGAAACTGGAGGTGGGGCAAGCTGGGAATTAGAGAAGGAAACAAGAACAGAGATGAGACATTGTGATGCTGCAGTCCTCCAGACATGACACTGATGGATTCGGGGGTGACACTGGAGTGGCTCGAAGAAGACGGTGTGCTGACCACAAAAACGGGGCGCGGAGAGGAATGTGGTGCCGTTAGCAAATACAAAGGAGCCGAGGTGTCGCCTTGGGCACGTAACCTTAACTCGTTAGCTCACTTTCCTCCTCTAACTAGTGGAAAACCATCCCTGCCTCGCAGGATTGTCGTGAGAATGAAATGAATCAACAGATGCAAAGCAGCTTCTGCATAGCAAGGACTGAACGAGTTTTAACCCCCTCGTCTCCCATTATGAAAATGCTGTCTTGTGTTGCCTTTTAATTATTTCATGTGACGAAGCTTTAGATTCTTGGCCAGTTCATCAGTGTACACACAAGTGTTTTCCAAGTCTCCAATTTAATTTTCTTACAGATCATTTTTGGACTTTGTGCTTACATCTACCTCATTTGGAAATTTTTCTCTCTGTTTCTTGATGTCTCTGCATGTACACCAGCGGTTCTCAACGGAGGTCAGTTCTGTCTCACAGGGGACATTTGACAGTGTCTGCAGACGTTTTTGATCGCCATGATTGGGAGAAGGATGCTGCCAGCGCTTATCAGACAGAGGCCAGAGATGTTGCTGAACACACTACAGTGCACAGGACAGGCCCTCACAGCAGAGAATTATCCAGCCCCAAATGTCAGTGGCATCAAGAATGGGAAACCCTGACCTAGACCCTCCTTGAGGGCATGGCTCTGGGTCTTATTTATCTTTGTACCCCTTGTGTCTAGCACAGAGAGTTAAGAGTTTAATAAATAGGGATTGAACAGAAAAGAAATCAGGAAGAGGTGCTGATTTCTGGGGAAGAAGGGGGACTTCGGAGCAAGTCATTGTTGCGAATTCAGCGGGATTCTGAGAGGCAAGGAGGACCAGAGTCATAGAGAACCCGCGGCAGGACATTGGGAGTCATTCCGTCACCCATGAGAACTGTACTGAGTAACTACTTTGTATGAGGCGCTGTGCTAGACGCGGCAGCAACAGAGGGGGGCATCTCCATCCCTACTCATAAGGAGCTCGTGGTCCACTGGAGGAGGAGACACTTGGAAGTAAATCCATCATGAGCAGAGCCTCATGTGAGCCCTGAGGATGGGCCGCTAATGCTGCCTGGGGCTTCATGGATGACGCGAGCATTGACCAGAGGCAGGAGGGTGGGGAGAGATCTCTTGGGTAAAGAAGAATAGCAAGGACTGGAAGATATTCCAGGTGGTGGGAACTGCTCGTGCCAAGCGAAAATGGTGGAAACCCGGGCAGGGCTGCATGAGAGGATGGTGCGGAGTGATGTGTGGTGGGGAATAGCAGGTGAGCCAGGGCTCTGTATTTGGAGAAGGGTAGGAAGCATTTGTAGGTGGACACAAAGACAGAGGGCAGTCAAGATTCCTGTACAGCAGCTACACGGTGTCCTGTGTAATGAGCACTGATTTCCTGTTAAATAAACGTTCTTGAACTGCCACCTTGCCTAGGTCAAGAGCCGCTGTAGTGTCCTGGGAAGGTAATGCTGTTTGCTTTTTTTAGGATAGAAGAGGCTTAAACATATCCTTGGGCAAAGGAGCGAGAAATTGAAGATGGAAGAGAGAAAGTGAGGGTAGTTGAAGAAGCAAAGCCTCAGAGAAGGCTGGCAGGTGAGTTGATTTAAACAGGACACTTTCCTGTTTGATGTTTTCCCCACTCTACGTGAAACTTAAGAAGTGTCTGTTTCCTAACAGCATCCCCGGGCATCCTTGGCTTTGAAGTGTAAGGTGACATTCTAGCTCCCCTGGCACCAGAGCCTGGAGGTTTTCAGCTCCATAGGGACCCAGGTGAAAAGACCAGGTTCTGGTTAGAGCAGGCGTACCTCGGATATGTTGGGATCTGTGGCAGCCAAAATAATGCCCCCTCCAATAATGCCCATGTCCTAATCCCCAGAAACCATGAAAACACCACCTTACGTGACAAAAGGGACTTTGTGGATGTGATTAAGTGATAATCTTGAGATGGAAAGTTTTCCTGGATTACCCAAATGGGCGCACTGTGATCACAGGGGTCCTTATAAGAGAAAGGCAAGAGAGTCAGACTCAAAGAAGGTGATGTGACAACAGGAACAGAGATCAGAGAGTCAGGGAGAGATTTGAAGATACTACCCAGCCAGCTTTGAAGACAGAGGAAGGGCTGTGAGTCAAGGAATGCAGGCAGACACTAGAAGCTGGAAAAGCAAGGAAACATTCTCCCTGGAGCCTCCAAAAGGCTCTGCTGACACTTTGACTTTAGTTCAGGGAAGTCCGCTTTGGACTTCCGATTATTGTAAGATAATAAATTTGTGTTGTTTTACACCATTAAGTGTGCAGTAATTCATTACAGCAGCCATAGGAAACTAATATAGCACCTTTCCCCCATTTCGAGTTGAAAGACTTCTTTGTACCTGTGCACATTTCCCGGGATCCTTGGCAACCATTTGGAAGACATAAGCTGTAAAACACTGGACTTCTGCATTCAGCCTTGGAACAACGTTCACAGCTGTGGAAACTGGAGTTTAAATCTTAATAGAACTCCACAGGAATTGAAGATGCTTTAAAACAAGCTATCTTTTGGCCACAAATTAGACATCTGGAAGTCTCATTACAGACTCTTCTGCAAACGCCAGTGTGACAAGGAATTAAATTCACCAGCATTCTCTGCTTCAGAGAAGTGTCCTCTGCAAACGCCAGCTGGATTGAACCCTTCCGCATCTGTGATGGACAGAGTGCAACAATGTATTCAATACCTACAGGTGCCTTTGGGGAATAAGCGGTGGTGGAATGGTTGGAGTACTCAGTTTTTCAGTCCACCTTCATTTCCCTCAACTCTAAGTAACAGCTTTACATGCCAGAATAGGTTACCATAGCAACATTTTCTAAGCAATAGATGGGCTGAATTGCGCTATTGAAGAAGCTCAAGAGAAAATATGAACAACAACCTGGGAAAGTCCAGCGTGCTACAGAGCCTCGAGGCTGTTAAAACAAGGGGCTCAATGGATTCCCTAGTGATCAATCAGAAAGGTGCGACCCCCAGGTCATATAAAGTGCAGTGTGGGCAGCTATGGATCACCCTCAGAATGCCCACTTCCTCATCTCCAAGTGACCCATCCACGAAGCTCAAATGACAAAAGACAAATTAAACAGGTTCGGGGGAGGAATCTTTGAAATTCATATCAAAAAGGGGTACTTGACAAAGCTCTCCTACAGGGATCCTAGGAAGACGGTGGTCACCCTGACAGAATAAGGTTTTGATTTTTCTGAATCCCCACATAAAAACAGAGCAGCCAGAGAGCAAAACAAAAAACCACAGACAATAGTTACATAAAAACAGAGCAGCCAGAGAGCAAAACAAAAAAGCCACAGACAATAATTACAACAAAAAGTAGGTTACAGAGTGTCCTGTTGAATCCCAAAGCACAGGTGGGTGGGACAAAGCAGCAAACAGCCACAGACCTGCTGGCTATTGGCAAAGTGCAGGAGGAAACTGTGGGAAATAATGTAGCAGCTGATGGATCTAAGAACAGGAGAAACCCAAAAAGGACAAACAGGGGGCCAATTTGAGACCAGCAGCTGAAACTGGAGGTTTTCCCACTCTACCACGAGTGAGGGCAAGGTTGGAAGGGCTAGAGGAGTCCAATCCCTTTGAACCCTTTTTTGGTAGCTCTAATGAGATATAATATATATTATTATACCATTCATGTACCATACAATTCACCCACTGAAAGTTTTTTTTTCACATATTCAGGGAGTTGTGCAACCATCACCACAATCAATTTTAGAACATTTCCACAGCCTCAAAAAGCAAGCCTGTACTAATTAGCAGCCCCTACCCGCTGCCTCCAGCCACTGGCAGTCACTAATCTACTCTCTGTTTTTATAAATGTGCCTGTTCTCTATCTTTCACATAAATGGAATCATACAATATGAACCCTTTTGTGCCTGGCTTCTTTCACTTATAGCACGTTTTCAAGATTTATCCACGTTGTCATGTGAACTAGTACTCCATCACTTTTTATGGCCAAATAATAATCCATTGTATGAATGCACCACATTTTATTTAAACATTTGTCCATTGACAGGCATTTGGATTGTTTCTGTTTGGGGGTGTTATAAACAATGCTACTATGAACATTTGTGTACAAGTTTTTGTGTGGATACATATTTTCATTTCGCTTGGGAACATACCTAGGAGTGGAATTGTTGGGCCAAATAGTAACTCATGTAACTTTTTTGAGGAACTGCCAGGCTGTTTTCCAAAGTGTCTGCACCATTTACATTTTTTTTTTTTGCGGTACGCGGGCCTGTCACTGCCGTGGCCTCTCCCATTGCGGAGCACAGGCTCCAGACGCACAGGCTCAGTGGCCATGGCTCATGGGACCAGCCGCTGCGCGGCATGTGGACCCTCCCGGACCAGGGCACGAACCCGCGTCCCCTGCATTGGCAGGCGGACTCTCAACCACTGCACCACCAGGGAAGCCCACCATTTACATTTTTAACAGCAGTGTATGAAGGTTCTAATTTCTCACATTCTCGATGACACTGGTTATTGTCCGACTGTGGCTTGTAGCCATCCTAGTAAGTGTGAAGTGATATCTCTGTGGTTTTGATTTTCATTTCTCTGATAACTAATGATGTCATGAAGATTTTCCTCCATGTTGTCTTCTAAGAATTTTACAGTTGCAGCTCTTACATTTTGGTCTTTGCTCTATTTTAGCTAATTTCTGTATATGGTGTGAGGTAAGGGTCTAACATAATTTCTTTATGTGTGGATATCCAGTTGTCCCAGCACCATTTTTTGAAGAGGATGTGCTTTCCCCCATTGAATGGTCTTGGCATCAATGTCAAAATCAACTGGCCATGAATATATGGGGTTATTTGTGGACTCTCTATTCCAGAGATCTATTGTGTCTGTCTTTATGCCAGCTCCACACTATTTTGATGACTGTGACTTTGTAGTCACTTTTGAATTTGGGAATTATGATTCCTACAACTTTGCTCTTCTTTTACACAATTGTTTTGGCTATTGGGGGTCCCTTGAGACTCTGTATAAATTTTAGGATCAGGTTTTTTATGCTGCAAGAAGGCCATTGTGATTTTGATAGGGATTACATTGAATCTATAGATCACACTGGGGAGTATTTCAGTCTTAACAATATTGTCTTCCAATGCGTGAACATAGGATGTCTTTCTGTTTCTTGAAGTCTTTTAAAATTTCTTTCAGCAATATTTTGTAGTTTTAATTTACAAGTCCTGAACCTCTTTGGTTGATTTTATTCCTAAGTGTTTTATTCTTTTTAATGATATTGTACATGAAATTGTTTTTAATTGCCTTTTTGGGTTACTCACTGCTTGTGTATGGAAATATTCATTTTTGCATGTTGATGTTATAGCCTGCAACTTTGATGAATTTGTTTATTAGCTCTAACAGTTTTTTGTGGAATCTTTAGGGTTTTCTTCGTATAACATCATGTCATCTGTGACATGTCTTAGTACCTTCTTTCCAATTTGGATGCCTTTTATTTATTTTCTTGCCTAATTGCTGTGGCTATAAACATGGTGAACAGAAGTGATGAAAGTGGGTATCCTTATCTTGTTCTTAATCTTAGGTTTCAGACTTTCACTACTGAACATGATATTAGCTATAGGTTTTTCATTTACATCCTTTATTATGTTGAGAAAGTTCCCTTCTATTCTGAGTTTATCTAGTGCTTTATCTTCAAAGGGTGATAGATTCCTCAAATGCTTTTTTGCACGCAGGCATAATTTTTAAAGATTTGGAAACAATACCCAAAGATTACCTTATACTTTTCCTCTATTTCATGTTCAAAACATATAAGGAAAAGAAAGAAGAGTTTTATTTTCCTTTGTGATTGACTGCCATTAGCCCTTCTTAAAGTCATTAATGAAAATAATTGCTAGTATTTGGCTGGGGAAGTTTTTAAAGAAAGACAGTCTGAGGATTTCAGAATTTGTCATGAAGTCAATCATGGCAGGGTAAGGGGTGGGTCTGGTTGTAGATACTTCCATAGTCCTGTATCATTTCACCCTCAATAAAGAACACCCTGATACTGGGAGTTTCATATCTTGCCAACAGAATATAAATGTTACTCAAAAGAGACAGCAAGGACTGCTCTTTTGACTAGATAAGTTCAACTGTCAGATTGCTCAGGAAACAAGAATCTCCGCTGGACCGTAGAGGCATAACACTAGAGACTTGACAAAGAAAAACAGAGAAAGAAAATCCTCCATGACAAGATCATCTAGGAAGTGAAAAGCAATCTGAATGGAGAGCAAAATGTGAGCTCTTTTAAGGCAGCTTAAGTCCAGTGTATCTATTTCTAAAAGGCTTACAATAAAAATCAATATAGAGCTAGGTTATTAAAATTTTTGCAAAGTAAGAAAAAAGAAATATGCAAAAATAATTTCTACAATTAAGAATGAAATATGAACCACAATGATATACCACTTCACATCTACTAGGATGTCTATAGTTTTAAAAAATGGAAAATAACAAGTGTTGGTGAGGCCGTAGAGAAATTGTAACTCTCACGCATTGCTGGTGGAATGTAAAATGGTGCAGCTGCTGTGGAAAACAGTGGGGTGCTCCCCAGTAAGTTAACTATAGAGTTACCATATGACCCAGCAATTCCACTCCTAGGTACATACCCAAAGGAATGCCTATGTTCATCACAGCATTATTCACAATAGCCAAAAGGTAGAAACAACCTAAGTGCCCATCGGTAGATACATGGTTAAACAAAATGTGGTTTATACACTTCACTCCAATATTATTCAGCCATAAAAAGGAATGAGATGTTGTTACATGCTACACATTGTTCCTGCCCAGATGCCAAGCTCCCTTCACACGCCACTTACATCAGTGGAATTTTCACTCACCTGCTTTCCTTCCTCCAATTTAGTCCCAATGCTAACCCGTCATAAAAACTGCTGGCAAAATATCAATAATACTCCTAAACACACAAACCCAGGAGGGGAAAATCATGGCAGTACATGCCCTGGTACCTCCCTCAAACTCCCTACATTATGTGCCAACATCCCAGGAGGGGGAAAGTGTAATTGCAATGGAACAGTCAAAGGTTGATAAAACAGCTACACATGTAGTGAAGTTTGGATCCAGGTTGTCATTTACAACCAAGTAAAAAATAGTGGATTTTTGTTAAAATAAGTAAAATTTGGAGTGATTTTCAATAACTGGCATCAAGCATTACTATGAAATCTCTGCCCACCTGGCCCCAACAATGAATCAGTGTCACCAATACCTAGATAAGCTTCCTTGTGTCCTCATCTGCTCCAATAAGCCTAGTTGCTCCTCACTGCTTGTGGGTATTGGATGTCACAGCCTGGCTGTCAAATTTCTTCCAAATCTAATATTTAACCACAATCTAGCGTATCCAAACCCTATATCTAGCTCCCTTCCACCCCCCAGCAAATGGTGTCTGCTTTGCCTTCCTAAAACTCCTGTTTCACAAACTAGGGATGTTCAGTCTCAAATTGCTTGAGTGATTCCCTCTGTCAAAAGCACCCGTGTTGTTCTTTCTTCTTTACAAATCCTACCCATCAAGAAGTCCCAACACTTACAACACCTCCTCCAGGAAGCCCCCCTCACTATTTTCACCCTATTGAAGTTTTCCTGTGAATGTGTTTTTTGAATGGTAACTTAACGACCCTTCATTAGCCTTCATCTTGTATTGCTCTCAACCTATTTAATGTGCACTTCCTCACCCATCAAATTGTGTCTTTGGTATCCTACCTCATCACAGCTGTTGCAGGTGGTTTTCCCTAGGACACAGATGCTGGGATGGAGATTAGTGCGCAGGAGGTTTATTGGGGTGTGGCTCAGGGGAAAACATCACCTTCAGGGGCTAAGGGAGAAGCTGAGCTGGGACACAGTCACCAAAAATTCACAGCTAAGCCCACTGGTGGCTCTGAAGCTGAGATGCTCCTTCTGAGTCTCAAGTTGGAAAGAGGGGCTGAGACTTTATACTCTGTGTTGGTCATGGCTGAGCGGTCCTGGGAGGGGCTGCAACCTGGGCCAGGGACTCCCTTCAGCAGAGGCAATTCCAGAATAAGCCAGGGTTGGAGGACTCTCTGTGGCAGCTCCCCCAGCTGCCAGGGGACCAAGTCCTTTGATCCTAAAGGGGGAGCTGATTATCAACTCTGAGGGCTTAAAAGGAAGTGAGGAAAGAAAGGGGGAGATAGAAAAGAGGGAAGAAGGGGAGGGGTCCATCGTGTTACCCTGGGTCTTGTTTGGAGCAGGATGTGACAGGATAGTCACTCCCTTATTAGGGCAACGAGCTGCAAGGAGACAAGAGGACGGCCATGCAGAGCAGTGGTGTCCTGACCGAGGGGCTCTGCTGGCCGCTGGTTGAGCTGGGATTTGCACCCACGCATGTCAGGCTCCAGGGTCCCCCTTCATTGTCCTCTCAGTTGGCAAACTGAGCCTCTGGTCACGTCATCGTTTGGAAAGTATCTGGAGATGTTGAAGGAAAAGTGGGCTCAAAACCAAGAAAGAGAATTTTGAAAGTCCTCTGCTTTCTCTGTAATCCTTAGAGACTGAAAGAAAACTTTCATAGAAGGAAAATAATTCCGTGCACAATAAAGGTATTATTTTTAAGGTAAAAGTTAATTTTGCCTAAAGTAAAGAGTATCGAGAGACCAGACTTTCTGTAAAGCCCAAAAAGGAATTCAAATTTTGGAGCTAAAATAGTGTGCCTGGAATGTGTTGGAATCTGAAATTATAAACCTCAAAGAAAGCCCACGGTGCAGGTATGATAATGACTCCCTCTTACAACCCGCAGAAAATCAAATTCCAGGAAAGAGAAAGATCAAAACGATAGAGGCAGGGAGGAGAAGCGGAGGCAGAGGTGAGCCCAACTGGCATGACCTGGGCGACTTGAAAGTATTATTCCCGCTTCCAACTTCTGAAGCTCGTTTAGCGGCCAGTTGTCACATCAGGGAAATAGGAACCATGGAGGCCTTTCCTGCAGCTCAAGAATCTGAATTCATCTCAGAACACCCTCCTTCCCCCCAGCAGGTATGAAAGTCCAAGGCTTCTAGAAATCATAATACCTTCTGCCCCGCAGGAATGAAAGTCCAAGGCTTCTAGAAATCATAATACCTTCTGCCCCCAAGGATCTTGGGCCAAACTGGGGTTTTCATCCAAGAGTGTGAGGCAGGACAGTAAGTGAGGAATTTTTCCTAGAATCCGTCCTTAAATCCATGCCTTTTTCAAAATATTTAATGCTTTTCTCTAACACCTTATAGTTAAAATTCACCAACAAGCAACAGATTGGTAGGATATTTCTTTATGGCTCTCTGTATTCATCCTATAAATCTATACATTACATTTACCGAGTATCATCTGGTCGTGATTGATTTTTCTAATCTGTACTCCTCTCAGTGAGGTGTTTCCTAATTGACTTCTCCAAATTAAGAGAGATCTTGGATTTATTTTGTTTTCTAAGCACTTCTCTCTTTTGCTCCTCTGGAGTTAGAAATTGCAACTCTTGGTCATTCTAAGGCTGATGTTTCAGTTACAGGATCTGGGGCTATATCAATAGCTCAGATAGGGTTCAGGGTGCAAATTAGCCTGCAGGGGGAATGTGGATAATTCCAGATCTCATTACAGCTGTGCTTTCCAATTTTGCCTTCCTATGAACGGCTTAAAATGCAGAAAAAGTCCACTGAGACACCCCTTCTCTTCCATGCACCCTCTCATCTCCCTTATTCTGCTTCTAACCCCTTCTGATGCTGGGAAGCAACATGTGGGAAGATAAGCCAGAGGTAATTAGACTGGCTAATTCCCTGACTGGTGGGAAGAGACCACTGAGCGTGGAAAACACTGAATTAGGCAGAGCCCTCGGTTCAGGGGACCACCCTGGGATGTAACCTATTGACGCAGGGTCCTGGAGGCTCTTGGGTAGGCTTTACTATCATCACTGACATTGGAGAACTTTCACCTGTAGGCCAAGAGTCTTTGCTAGAGGTCTTTGCTTTAGTAAGACTGGAGGGATTTTCAAGGGTTGAGGTTTGAATGCACAGAAAAACAACTACCTTTGGTCATGGAAAAGAAAGTAGCTGGGGGAAAAAATGAAACCCATCTGCTAATTAAAACTCTAAGAGTTGTAGGAGGAACAATTACTCTGAGGCACTATCTCTCCCACATTCCTGCAAACAGATTGGCCTCAACACCCACACGTGGAAAAACAAACGCCGATCACGCCTGAATGTTTCCTTGAACATGTTTTCTTTTCCCCATCACCACCTGATCATTAACGTTACTTTGATGGTGAGTTGCGGATAAGCTCGTTGCTTATCTGGAAAAATTATTTTTGCCCACTTTTATTCTAAAGCAAAGTCACAGGAGTGGGGAGGCTGGGACCAACACCAAACCCAGATCAATTCCTTCCTGTGTGTGAGGTGAGAAAAAGACCACCTTCTTCAACTCCAGATAGAACACAAATCTCTGGGTGGCTGAGGACTAATTATAGTCATTCATAGCATAGGAGAGGAATATGCTTTAATTGTTAAATTTCAATATAAATCATAATTGAGGAAATGTGGCTAAAAATAGTTTTATAAAGGCAGATGACACTATGACATAGGTTAATGTATAGAGGATGCGTTTCTAGATTTATTTCTAACTATAGATACAGTGGGGTACCTGCCTGAGACTAGTCCTTGTGCTTTTTAAAACCTTGATAAAGACAAGCAGTGGGTTTGAGGAGGAGAGATGGCTATTTTAAAGTCACAGGCAGCTATTGCTTTCTCTGGAGGTGGTCACCTGAATTTCACCCTGGCCGGCAGGCAGTTCCTTTGAGCATTTTGGTTATGCCAAGGCAGGGGTGCAGTCCCTTCTGGAATAGAGATTTCAGGAACCACATGGAGGGAAACTGGTCCGCACGGCTCCATAAAAGAGCATGTTCACTGGATGTGAAATACGGGTCACACTTCGTTTAGGGGAGAAAAATTCCTCCAAATGTGGATTTAGACCATACTGTCCTTAAAACTTCTTTGTTCGTGTGTGTGTGAGTGTGTGTGTGTGTGTGTGTGTGTGTGTGTGTGTGTGTGTGTGTATGAGTGCAAGTTCATGCAGAAGCATTCTTGTTCAGGAATTTAACCATCTGTATTAGGAGCAAAAAGGAGTTGGGATGGTAGCTGGAAGGATGCAGTGACATGTCTTCATTTCACACTTGCTTTGTAAAGCTTCACACCAGGCATCAATGCAGATTAAATAACTCTGCTTTCAGGGAAGGTACTTCTTTGGGTTTTGGTATGGTCTAGGTGAGGGGAGCGACTAAGGAAAGGCCTTAGGAGGAACATTTGTTTCTGATGGGATTTTCTAAGGGCCAGACACCCCAGAAATGGGCTGGGCTGTGAGGACTGAGGGGTGGAGGCTGGCACTCCAGACGGGTGAAAACTCCTCAGGAAATCACCCTTGGAGGGACCTTATCACCTACAATATGGTGATTTGGAACAACCATATCCAGCCTCCAGTGCTGTTCTCTGATTCCTGAGGAGATAAGGCAGGGGCCATGCTAATGTGGAGGAACTTTCTCTGGGAAGCCGTAGGAAGGGAAACTAGTAGGACTAAGACTTCTGTGGTCAAGCAGGACATTTGAGAGGGGACCTGCCAGCCAGAGAGACATGTCTGAAATACCTAAGTCAGTGGTTCTTAACTTCAGGGGCTTTGACCCCCAGGAAACATCTGGCAGTTTCTGGAGACATTTTTCGTTGTCACACCTGGAGAGGTGCTGCTGGCATCTAGTGGGTGGAGGGCAAAGATGCGGCTAAACATCCTACAGCAACAGACTCCTCCTCCCACAGCAAAGACTGTCTAGCCCAAAACGTCTACAGTGCTTAGGATGAGGAACTCTGACCTAGATGGACCTAGTAAATGCACGTAGATGTTCATATGCAAATATACTAAAAGCTCTGCCTCAAAGGTACTAGTAATGTTGGTTTTAAAACAAAAGGTTGGGCTTCCCTGGTGGTGCCGTGGTTGAGAGTCCGCCTGCCAACGCAGGGGACGCATGTTCGTGCTCTGGTCTGGGAAGATCCCACATGCCGCGGAGCTGCAGGGCCCGTGAGCCATGGCCGCTGGGCCTGCACGTCCAGAGCCTGTGCTCCGCAACGGGAGAGGCCACAGCAGTGAGAGGCCCGCGTACCGCAAAAAATATATATAAATAAAACAAAAAATAAAACAAAAGGTTGTCTGGCAAAAAACAAGACACAAGATGTGTTTATTGAGGGTCTAGTGTGTGTTAGGTTTTGTTATGTGTTCTGGGGTCCCAGAAACCAACAGGACAAACTTCTTGTCCTCATGGAATTTATATTCCAGTTGGGAGGGGCAGGCCCCTAAGAATCAGGTACACTTCAGATCATAATTATGCTATCAGCTCTTGTGAATTAACACATTGAATTCTCCCAACAACCCGTAGTGAAATATGTGCTACTATAATAACCTCATTTAAAAAGACACTGAGGCCTTGGACCGTAAGAACCTTGTCCAGGGTCCCACCACTGACAGTGAGTCCCAATCTTTACAGCATTTAAAATTGCTGTTACTGTCAAACAGACTGTAGAGCTCCACTAGCTATATGATTTTTGGTACCATAATTTAATTTCTCTTGCTTCTTCCTTTATGTGTAGAATGGAGATAATCAAAGTATCACAGAAGGTTTCTGTGAAAATTAAGCGTGTCGCGTGATAGAAAGCGCTTGCACAGAGTGAGGGTTAATAAGTCGTATAAGGAAAGTGGAAAGTAGAGAGAGAATAGCTGAAAACCTGCTTTAGACCAGTGGTCCTCAAAGTGTGGACCCAGGATCAGCAGCTACATCTGGGAGCTCATTAGAAATGCAGACTCTTGGCCCCCAGCTCAGGCCTAACTCTGGGGCTGGGCCCCAGCCATCTGGGTTTAATACGCTCTCTGGGTGACTCTGATACACGCTGAGGTTTGAGAACTAATGCATGAGACCAGTCTGAGGCGGTGGTGTTTGGGCTGTGATACGGGGGTGCTTCTCCACTAGATCCTAACTTCCTCCCCAACTACAAACTTTTTTTTTTTTCAGTTTTTTTTGAAACTCTATTATTTCCTCCCTTCTCTTTTGCTGTTTCTTTACTTTTGCCTGGCTCCATGCTTAACCGAACCCTTCTCCTCACCTTCCACGACTAGATATCTTCCCTGATACCCTTCCACACCCTCAACTGCTCTCCACCTTCAGTTAGCTGGTTCTTAGCTCTCTTCATTCATTCATTCATTCACTCATTCATTCACTCACTCACTCATTCGTTCATTAAAAATCATCTGGGAGAACACAAGAGCAATAATATCAAAGAACAAATCCTTTTTTAATAACAGCAGAATAAGGTAATCATGGGAGATGCATGGAAACACTAAAGAGAAATAGCAGGATCAGCTGACTAAAGATGATTGAAATGTTCTACCTCTGTTTTCTTTAAAAGCAAAACCCGACAAACCAGAAGGGAATGAACTGCTGTTCAGTCAATGTCGGGCACTTCCTGATTATTCTCTGCCGGTGCCTTGGGTTTGTTGTTGTTTTTGTTCTTCTTTTGCCTCCAAGCCTTTGCTCATCCTCTTCCCCCAGCCAGCTCTGCCTCCCTACACCTTCACCTCCGTCAGGGGAAGTCCTCCATCTTTTAATGTCCAGGTCAAAGGCTGCCTCCTCCTCTGCTCCTTCCCATCGGAGGTGACTCCTCTCCTCCAGCAAGATCAGACACCTTTGTTTCTACTTCTAATCAGTGGTTGGCACATTTTGCTGCATTCCGGTCATGCAACAGATGGATGAAAGGTCTTCGGGCCAGGACAACATCTCAGCTGCATCTGTACCACCTCAATGTCTTGCCCTCAACAGTCAGGGCTGGGCTTCGCTGCAGATGATCACACATGGCCTGGGGATGAGAAGGCCGATCACCGTCTCCTGCTGCATCACACACAACGACTCCAGAGGAATCAAGGAGTTGAATTCCCAAATCTATCCATAAACTTGAGAAATAGAAATAAAGGGCAGCAAAGCAACTTACAATTGCAAAGTAAATTGCAGGCATTGGTGGAGACAAGATCAATGAGTCCCATTATATAAAGCAAATAAATTATTCAACAACAAAATGTAATAAAATTATAAATCTGAACACAGGAATGACAGAAAAAAGTATGTGACAACACAGATGAAAATCTGCTCTATAATTACACTGAAATTCATCAATAGTCATAAGGTCGGTACCCAGATTCCTGTATAAAGTAGTTAAAAGGAGATGAACAGTTTCTACACAAGAATATACAGACAATAAATCACCATGTGGAAAAATCAGGGCTCTTTTTAGCCATTGAAGAAATGCAAATTAAAACAATTAAAATAGATAATTATACACCAATTAAACTTTTTTTCTAATAAAAAAATTTATTTTGTCAAGGCTGTCAGTCTCTCTCTTGTTTCTCCAAATATAGGGCCAACACAACAGTGAATCCAATAAATCTCTCTAAGGTAAAGTTTGACAATATGTAAAAAGAACAATCACACAGTTCCTACAATTCAACTCAGTTATTAGATTTGGGAGAAAATGTATCAAGGAAATAATCTCAAAGGGGCGAAAGAATTTTGCTAATTGTGATTTAAAAATCAGCAAACCGAAAAGGCCTGGCAAGTACTGTGCAGGGCCTGGAAGTTTACCTGGCTTGCAAGCTAACAAGCTACCCTGTAACTCTTTCCTAGATGCTGTCAGAAGACAGGAGACCCCCAGGTCAGAGACAGAGGACTTTATTCCTCCGGGAAAAAGCTGTAGCCAGAGCTCCAGGTTCATGTATGCCGGCTCCCCACGCTTCCCAAGTCCCATGGGGGTTACGGAAAGGGCCTGGGCTGGATCCTGCACTGGCAGGGGTCTCTGTTACAGGAGAGGAACACTGAGCTTGGGGGGGCTCACCACGGCTATAGTAATGGAAGCAAGCTTGCCTTTTGCCCAGGGGGAGAGGTTACTTCATCTTTTAAGGTGGCTTGCTGTACATACAACTCTGAGACATGGCCTAGATAATGAGTCAGGGCCTTGTAACCCTGGCCTGCCCTACATGAATGTGCAGGGGGGCTCAGGACTCCCGGATCACCTCTCCCAATAGTGACTCATTCACTCATTCAACATATCCATTCAAATTTATTGTCACCTTCTATATGCCTTGCACTGAAATACAGTTGACCCTTGAACTGTGCAGGTCCACTTATACACGGATTCTTTTTTTCTATAAATACCTACTACAGTACCGCGTGATCCGCAGTTGGTTGAATCAGCGGATGCGGAATCACAGATAGGAGGGGCTGACTGTAAAGTTATAGGTAGATTTTCCACAGTGCGGCACCCCTAATCCTTGGCATTGCTCGAGGGTCAACTGTAGAGGTTAAGGATACAGCGGTGAATAAACTTCCTGCCTGAGAAGAGTTTATATAGT
Organism: Lipotes vexillifer; assembly: GCF_000442215.2. Taxonomy (NCBI): domain Eukaryota; kingdom Metazoa; phylum Chordata; class Mammalia; order Artiodactyla; family Lipotidae; genus Lipotes; species Lipotes vexillifer. The sequence continues at coordinate 2,211,908 of NW_006783631.1, forward strand.
AGGGGAGGCAGGTATCCAAAAGGAATTAAATAACATGATGGCACTCTGTGAACTGTTGTGAAGACAAATAAAGCAGAGGAGTGGGATAGAGCCATCTTTAGACAGAGCGATGGACTATAGATACGATGGTCAGGGAAGGCCTGAGATGGTGACACTGGACCAGAGACCAGAAGGAAGTGAATAAGCCACACGCCTACCTAAGGGAAGAGCATCCCAGGCACACCCCAAAGCCCTGAGAATGGGATGTGCTTGTCACCTTCAAGGAACGGGAGGCCAAGCATCTGGGGTGTGGTGAGCAGGGGAGAGTGGTCTGAGATGAGAGTAGAAAAGCCCAAAATGACTTGTAATAGAGACAATATAATTTTCTAAAATGACAAACAGACTTTTTACATAAAACGATTTATACAGAAGTCAATGAAAACCATCAGACTGAAGCCCCAGTCCAGTGAATGGAGGGCCACTTGGTGTCATGGACAAATGGGGGATGGGGGTCGGAAGATCTAAGCCCCCCACATCAGTCACCAGGTGACAAACCTCTCGCTGTTTCTCCATCTGAAAATAGGAAAAATGCCTAAAAGGCTTGCGGGTAAGATCAAGTGAAATAAAATGTGTGAATGTATTTTGTAGTTACAAATATTTGAGAGAGTAAAACTGTAATAACTCAATCTGCACCAAACGTCACAAGAGAATGGAATCTAAGCTTAGAACTAGAAGTTAAAAATAGTGGCAATTATCATTTATCGAACACTTAGTCAACTATTAAACCATACTTTTACAATAATCTCCTGACAGGTGTTAATTATCCTCATTTCTAAAATGAGAAAACTGAGTCTCCAAAAGCTTAAGTTGCTCAACGTCTCTCACCTAATACATGGAACAATATAAAAAGTGTAACTATAAAGAGAGTATATAGCAACACGAAAAATGTTAAGAGAAATCTGGAAAATAAAAAATTGACTTTAGGCATGAAAAGTGTATGTGGATAGAAGCAAAGACGGGAAAAAAAAAGCATGTCCTGCATCCGACTGGGGCAAGATGAATGCTTTTACATTTTTGATATTCTTTGCTCTCGTTTGCCGAATAAAATAGGGAGAAAATTCTTGTGAAACTATTTCAGATGCTAGTCACCATTTCCTTCTCAAGGATGGTCTTTGTCATGACACTTTTTGTCCCAAATCCAGCTTTTCCCACGATCAAGTGCAAACCCTGCTGCTTGGCATTTGCACTCTGCATGTCCATCTCCTGGTGGCTTTGCCCCAGCTATCCACACTCTGGCCAGGTCCCACCCTCCATTCATCTCATCCAACATCTAAATGCCTTCCTGACAGTTCAGTAAGCCTAAGGGCTTCTCCGACCACAGCTGCCCCCATCTCTGTGATCCCTGAACAGCCCATCATTTCTGAGAATTTTTGTCAACCACTTGACACTTACGCCTGCAAGTCCAAGTATTTTTATCTCGACTCCTCTGCCTGTTGCTCTTTATGCCCCAGGAGTGAGTCTGTGTGTGTAAAAGCAAGACCAGTCCCACAGAGGATGCAGAAGGCAAAAGTCCCTACTCTGTGAGTGGATGATGAAGGGAGAGTAAGGAGGACATTCTTTGTGTCCCTCCTGCAGGGTCCAGATCCCCAAAGATTGCCCCAGATGCCAGGGGTGGGATGCTCAGAGGATCAGGGAAGAACCACTTGCCCCCACTGCAGCCTAGGGAACCTTTCCAGAAAGAGCCTCTTCTGGGCGGCCTGCTCAGCCTGAGGCTGTTCCCAGGGTGTTGGTAAGAAGCCAGTGAATGACCACCAGTTCAGCTGCCCTGACAAGAGAAGGGGCAGTTTGGGCTCCGTGTGCTTTGGGTTTCTAGTCTACTCCCAGGAACAGAAGTATTGCGGCTTTAGGCTGATTTCATTATGATTGAACTATTTTTTAAAGTGTAAGAGACTGAAAATGGGGGCTGGGCGGTGGGTTAGGGGAATTTCACTTCTCACTGGTTTCTACCTTTGCCCAGGGGTCAACAAAATATAACCTGATCCCCACCCTGGATGTGAAGAACTGGAAGACATACATTATTAGGGTCAGGAACTTCCGCAGCCGCAAAGGGAGGGCGGGGTGGGGATGCGGGTAGGGATGTGATGGGACGGGTTAGGGATGGCATGGCGAGGAGGTGGCGAACCCTGCCGCGTCAGAGCCTCTGCCAAACTGCCTAGAAGCCGCGTTCTTTCTGCACAGAGCCAGAGAGGGAATTTCTCAAGGCAGCAGGAAGCCTCGCCGGGCAGAGGTGTGGCGAGCGAGGCGGTAGGCAGGATGCAGCCGTGTTGAAGAGCTTCCTGTTTGACATACCCAACACCTGAGTCTCCTAGTTCACCTAGGATGGGGATCCAGGAAACCAGAATCTCTCTGACCGGTGCCTCTGTTTCCGGATGTCAAACTGTGCCCAGGCTGGTCCCAGGGATCCGCGAAGGTGGCGGCCACGGGATTCCTAGGCGATTGTGAACCTTCTCCGGGGACTCCCGCGTTGGAGTTCTATCAGTGCGGCGGGGGCGGGGAGACTCGGCGGGACAGCCTGAAGGCCCGGCTCCAGTCGGCGGGCTCTCCGGACCACCCGCCCCCGCGCACCCCGGGTGCAGCTCTGCTCTAGGGGCCGCCGGCTCGTGGTGGGGTCCACTCTCCAAGGCCGCCCTGCGCGCGGACACCGCGTGCTCTCAGATTCCCAGCCCTACAACAGCCCGTTGCCCCCGGGATGGCGAGGAGAGGAGGAAAGGACTGGCGCGCCTGGCGGAGCTGGACTCCTGAGGGGTCCCACTCTTTTTTTTTTTTTTCCTCCACTGGAAAAGAGGTCCACGAGGGCTCCAAGCAGAGGCGCCAAAGGAGGGCTGCGGCACAATGAGGGACCATGGTAGGACGACCTGGACCCCTCTCTGCCCTCCCCGGGCACACAGGGCCCCCCTCCGACGCCCGCACCCTCCCTGTCCACGCTGAGCGCCAGAGGCGCGTGCGTCCCAGCCGAGGAGCCGGGATCCCGCACGCCGCGCGCCATGGAAGCAGCTAACCTCTCGGTGGCCTCCACCGGGGTCGCCCTTCGCCTGGGACCCAAAGCCTAGAGCAGCAGCCTAAGCCCCGGCGGGGTCGTCCGTTTGACCCTAGGCGGCGCCGCCCTGCCTGGTCGAGAGCCGCCCTTCTCTTGTCTTCACGGGGCTGGTGGTGACGCAGCTGGTGCTGCCGTTCGCGGCCACTTTCCTGTGGAACCTGCTGGTCTTGGTCACCATCCTGCGCGTCCGCGCCCTCCACCGTGTGCCGCATAACTTGGTGGCCTCGACGGCCGTGTCGGACGTGCTCGTGGCAGCGCTGGTGCATCACGCCCCTGAGCCTGGCGAGCGAGCTGTCGACCGGACGACGGTGGCGGCTGGGCCGGAGCTTGTGCCACGTGTGGATTTCATTCGACGTGCCGCGCTGCACCGCCAGCATCTGGAACGTGGCGGCCATTGCCCTGGCCGGATACTGGACCATCGCGCGCCACCTGCCGTACACGCCGCACACCCGCCGCCGAGCCTCGGTGCTCATGATCGCGCTCACCTGGGCCCTCTCCGCGCTCATCGCCCTCGCGCCGCTGCTCTTCGGCTGGGGCGAGGCGAACGACGCTCGGCTCCAGCGCTGCTAAGCGAGCCAGGACCCCTCCTACGCCGTCTTCTCCACCTGGGCGCCTTCTACCTGCCTTTTGGCGTGGTGATATCTGTCTACTGGAAAACATACAAGGCGGCCAAGCTTCGCTTCGGCCGCCGCCGCAGGGCTGTGCTGCCGTAGCCCGCCACCGTGCAGGTGAGGCGCGGGTTGAGCAATGGGGATTTGGGGAAGCGGGTCGCTGTGGAAGGAGGAAGCTTGGCGAAAGGGAGAGCTGGCGGTGAAAGTTTGCACACTTGGCGCACGCGCTAAAAGGTTGGCCACCAGCGCAGCCCGAGCGGCCGGGGAGTTTGCCATCTGCTCTTCTGCAGCGCACACTGAGGGGCTCATCACCTGCGCCTGGCGCGCACGCGAAGGGTTCGCCACCTTCGTGGCTGGTGCGCGCGGGAGAAGGGGAAGGGGGCGACATGGGCAGCGTTGCTCGGTAGCGGTGAGGGCACGTCTGATTTCGCTGCGCCCTCTGTTGCTTTTTCCCTGGAGCTATTGTGTCCGTGCGAGTCTTCAGCCGCCAACTTTCTAGTCCCGGCTAGACCAAGCGCGACTGCAGGGGGCTGGGAATACGTCCTGCAGATGAGCGAATTCCTGTGACCATGCGCCCCTTATTTAATGTCTCCACTGCGCCCTCGTCCACACCCTGCTGTCCAGAGACGATTCCCCAACCCTATCGGCCAGCTCCCTGCCAAGGGGGAAGTGAGGATAAAAATGAATCCAAGTGTCACTTTGCTTTCACTGGCCCAACCCCAGTGCTATCTTTTAGTGACTTTGGAACGAGATAGAACCGTAGGTTAAAATCCCAGCTGGGGACGTTGGGGCAGTTGCTTAATCTCTGTGGACTTTGTTTCCTCAACTTTAAATAAGTGAATTCCTACTTCATAGGGCTGTTGGTTTACGTGAGATGAAGCATGTGAGGCACCTAGCACAGTGCCTGGCAAACGGGGAATGGCGGGCAGAGCTGGCTGGAGCAAGGAGATCCACAGCGCGTTGCCTGGCAATCTACAATGGGCCAGCACATAAGCCTGGAAATGAATGAGATGGAGGAACCTGCATTTGGCAGAACTTCTCTCCATTGTATTTAGAGTCGGTGCTTCCTGCCTTTTGGCCAGACCCTAACAGATGATAGTTCCCTCCTCACCCTGGAAGCCCCAAACTCTCCTTTTGAGTGAATGGGGGTTTCAGGCGCTCAGTCCTAGAGAGTAACAGGACTTGCTGCCCCTTGCCTAATACAATATATGGACCAGGGAAAGGGGGCATGAGGGGGGAAGGAAAGAGACGGGGTAAGTTCTTCTGTTGTTAGTTTTGTTTTACTTTTGAAAGTTAACTCCGATACTTAGGTTATTCAAACGTGTGTATTTTTAAAAGCAGGCATCTGGCCAACCGCATGCCCTTCATTAAATGGCAGAGGAGTTTTGTAGGATAAAATAGGAATGTCAACTGGAATGTACTGGTAGGGGAGAGCTTTATTCAGAATTAGTGATGTCCTTTGAAAGGTCCCTCGGAAATCCTTTCCCTTTTCTCTCTGCTTTTCTCTCATCGCTTTTCTCTCTGCTGGCCGAGGTAGGGCTGACTTTTACTGGCTACATCAATCCAGTGCGCACCCAGAGAAATCATGGTGAAACGGATGCTAGAAAGGCTTGCCAAGCCTGAGTTGAGTGTTCATTTTTGACAGAACCCATTCAGGCAGGTGATACAAAGCAGATGTGCCTGGTCGGGAGCCTGGCCAACGGGGAGGCCACTGGCAGGGAGAAAGAGCTCTAGGAGGCGCGGCAGCGTGGTGCCCTGATTTAGCCACCTGCTGGCGCCACCTGCTGGGGCGATCCCCTTCCGCACCTTGTGCTGCAAGTTTCTGCTCTAGGACACAGCATTGGTCTAAGTCAGGCTAAGAGTCCTGACTCATGATGCTGAGATAAATCTACAGATGAGATGGGGTTCGAGAACACCCTGCTTCTTTAGGGTCCAGCAAGCTGTCACTCAAACTCCCGGGTAATGTTGCTGAGTCAGCACTTGCAAGCTTGCTGACCACAGGACACCCAGACAGAAATTTAAAATAATGTGCCGGGAGTACTCTCTCCATGCGTTCCCCCACCTTCTTTTGTCTGCCCTCCGGAGAAATGAGTCAAGTTGCATTTAGGTCCTGCAAAGTGTCTTTACTGCTTTCTGTAGGTGATGGAAGTACTTAGGAAGGCAGAAGGCCTCTGGTCATGAGGCTGTGCACACCCTTCATCTTTTTTCAGGATTCTGTGACTAGGTCCCAACACTAAAATACTATCAGAAAGGGATCTGCAACAGTGCCTCAATTTTTTTTTTTTGTGGTATGCGGGCCTCTCACTGTTGTGGCCTCTCCCATTGCAGAGCACAGGCTCCGGACGCGCAGGTTCAGTGGCCATGGCTCACAGGCCCAGCTGCTCCGCTGCATGCGGGATCTTCCCGGACCAGGGCACGAACCCGTGTCCCCTGCATCGGCAGGCGGATTCTCAACCACTGCGCCACCAGGGAAGCCCGCCTCAATTTTTTAAAGTAGAGAAGGAAAGAAATGCTGACTGAGTTCCCTCTTTCAGGGACTGTGCCACTTTACCTACATCCTCTTATTTAATCTTCAGCATCCAGACAAATTGGCATTACAGTCTCTGTTCATCAGGATAAGACAAGATACGCTGTATAACATAGAAGCCCCAGACTAACGGTTTATCTCACTCTCACTCAAAGTTCAGTGTGGGTCTGGCGGCCCTCTTCCTGCTCAGCTCTCCTCCAAGCGGTAACTCATGGATCCAGGCCCCTTGTCATCCTTGAGCTATGCTGTCCTGAACATGTGGCTTCCAAGGTTGCTGTGGAAGGGGAAGCAAGACCTGAAGATACAGCAACTTTTACCTGCCTTGCCCTGAAGTGCCCCTTCGGGTCACAGTCGATTGGCCAGACACTATGAAAACTTGGGGAGCCTATGGCTATTTGGTGAACACTAACCGTCTTTGCCACACAGCTCTCATTTTACAGATGATCAAACTCAAGTGCCATAAAGTGAGTTCATCCACGACCACACAGTTATGGGGTGGAAAAGCTGAAGTTTGTCCCGGATCTAAAAGTCACTGTTCTTTTTCACCCCTTTTTCAGTATGCCATGCTCTCTCCAGGAACTTAACTTCTGAGCATTGTCACAAACATCTCACAAGCATCTAGACCTTCATGGGAGACAGGCAGTCATATCCCAGTCAAGGTGGGTCATGGGGATGTCAACTGAAAACAAAAGCACAACGTAAAAGATGAGAATTATGTTTTATTCAGTGGACTTTCTGAGGACTTAAGCCCGAAGACAGCCTCTCAGGTTGCTCCGAGGGATGGATCCAAAGAGGTGAGGAAGCAGGATATATAGAAAATTATAGCAGGATATATAGAAAAACCAGGTAGTAGGAACTTCAAAAGATTACTGTTAATTAAAGAAAACCTGATATCTTAAGTTTGTTTTTTTTTTATAAATTTATTCATTTATTTATCCATCTTTGGCCATGTTGAGTCCTTGTTGCTGCGCACAGGTCTTCTCCAGTTGCGGCGAGCGGGGGCCACCCTTTGCCGTGGTGCACGGGTTTCTCATCACAGTGGCTTCTCTCGTTGCAGAGCACAGGCTCTAGGCGCGTGGGCTTCAGCAGTTGTGGCACACGGGCTCAGTAGTTGTGGCTTGCGGGCTGTAGGGCACAGGTCCAGCAGCTGTGGCGCACGGGCCTAGTTGCTCTGCGGCATGTGGGATCTTCCCGGACCAGGGTTCGAACCCATGTCCCCTGCCTTGGCAGGCGATTCCTAACCACTGGGCCACCAGGGAAGCCCCAGATATCTTAAGTTAATGAATTTAGCGCTTGTCTAAGTATGGGAAGATGCAAGAGTCTGGGCTTATTGAAATCAGCCCTTTGATTTGCACCTTAGCTATCTGGGGCCTGTACCCTGCTTTTCTTTGTCCTGAATCCCCTCAGGGTGCACAGTTCAGTGGCTGATGGCTTGAGGGCCACAACATCCTCTGTTTACTGATATGGCAGGCTACATTTTTCATGCACAGCGAGCAGGATATCAAAACTATGCCCGTGAACACCTTTCCAGGAGAGCTGAACACAGTTGAGCACAGAGGTACTGCCAGCTTCTCTTGGGAGACGGGATTAATTCCCACCTGCATCCTTTTTTTCAGCCTCATAGACTGTGCATGACACATAGCGTATATCCTGCCCTCACCACGCACCTCCCATGGGTTATGACTGTTTCCTTCTGCCCTGTGCCTTTTACTGGTTAGAAGAAGAAAAAAGCAAAGCCAATAGAGATGATCTGTTAGGCTTTTAAAATGCGACATCAAACATTTTGTTCTTTTTAATTATCTGATATCTGTGCACAAGTTGATACTGGGGCCATTTTATTCATTAGGCACAGTGAGGACACCACTGAGAGCCACCATACTTATAGGGGCCCGTGGAAATAGTTTAATTTTAATTTCGTTTAGAGGAAAAATGAATATAGTTATTAATGAATATATAATCATGAGCCCAGCCTCGATTATATTAGTCTTTATAATAATATGGTCATAAAATATAATTTTTAATATTTTTTAATGGAAGAAGAACCCACAGAGGCAAGGATGCCTTGGGCTCGTGAAGGTTATAATGTGGCCCTGGTTGATACCCTTCACTCATTCACTCAATCAATAAACATGTGTTGGGAGACAGTGTGCACAGTGGTTAAGAGCATGGGATTTAGAAGCAAGGAGACCTGGATTTCAATTTTTTTTGTGCCACTTATTAGCACTTCAGCCAAGTGAGCTCATCTCCATCTGCATTTCCATCTGTAGGTAAAATGGAAATATTGCCATCTGCCTCTTAAAATTCTTGTGAAGACTAGATGACATAATAGTGTATATGGAGTAACTAAAATAGTAAACCCTAAATGATAGCTTCTGTACTATCTTCATTATTATTTTTTGAAATTCTTCTTATAAATTATAAGTAATAAACTATTATTTTATACCTCCTACCATTATAGGTGGGTTTGTTATTTATTTCTTAACAATTAGTGCAAAGCTTAGTGTCTTAAGACAACAAACACATATGAACTCACAGTTTCTGTGGGGCAGGCATTGGGAATGGCTTAGCTGGGCGGTTCTGGCACAAGGTCTCTTGTGGTTGTAGCTGTGGCTTGTTTGCATGTCTGTTAGCAGGACTTCTCCACAAGGCTGCTTGAGTGTCATCACAACATGGCCGCTGGCCTCCCCTAGTCTGAGACAGTGAAGCAAGGAGGCAACTGCAGTCAGTGACTTTTATTATCTGGTCTCAGAAGTTATATTCCATCACTTCCCTTGTATTCTATTCCTTAGAAGTGAGTCACTAACTCCAGTCCATACTCAAGGGAGGGAGAATTAGGATCCACCTTTGGGAAACGTGTCAATGAAGTCATGGACATATTTTAAAACCCTTCAAAAGGACACACAGATGGTTCAAGGTTACTTGACTGACTTGTAGTGACCTATGCATCAGACAATGTAGTAGCCTTTGAGGTTTCATAGAAGTGGTCTCTGCTCTCAGGGGATTAATTTTAGTAAGGCACAATTACAGAATTAATAATAAATTCTTATAGGTGCTTTTCTAGAAGTCGGTCCAGAGGACAGTGATCCCAAAAGACTGATAGTGTACGCAAAAGCACTTTGGAACCTGTAAAGGTCAAAGTAAATTTGTAGTATTGAGCTATAGTGTTTACGATGACTTGGATCTGAATTTTAGATAATGTTATATTACAAAATATTTGGCTCTCCAACCCAGTTCTCCACATTAGTAGATTTGTGTTGCAAGCATACAGTATATAAGCCCTAAGTGACCTGAAATCTGTACAGAGCCCTTGACGTTTTTGCCACTTTTCCAATGTTTAGTTGTTTTCTGTTCCTCTCCAAAGACCAGCGGCTGGTGGGCTTGTGTACAGAACCACGTGTGGGACCTGGGTTCAGTCAGAGCTCAGATATGGGAAGAGGATGGTGGAAAATCATCACCCTTGCTCTGACTCCATCTATTAAAAGAAATATGACTGAAACACATTCCCATGCCAGACTGCAAGGTTATTTTAACTTTAGAAAAGTAAGTTGCATTAATCAAGTTGTTTCAGTGGTAACAATACATCTGGCTAATGGTTTGATTCTTTTAAGATTGGCACTGATAGTTTCCAGAACTACTTGGGTGGATGAAGGAGCGTTTTCTCTATACTTTTAGAAATATCCCTGGCTTTCGCCTCTCTATAAACTTCTCCCTTGTTCTCTTACATCATTATGCTCATTCTGTCTCTTTACATCTGCTTCCGTTTCTCTTTTCTCTGATTGGACTGCTGGGGAAGAGTGGAAAGGGCAGGGGAAATGAAGGGGGATGTAGATGAGCGTGGTGCGGGGATCATGTGTTTTCATCAATGACCTTTAAATCCATGTAGTTCTTGGAGAAGATTGAGCTTCTCAGTGGAAGAATGACATCCAAACTCCTTGGTTATTAACCCTTTGTTAAGTCACAGAATTTGTTGAAGATCGAACAAACCTTTGGACTTGCTGTCCAGAAAGGCATGTAAGCACTTGCTTGCCCAGCATGCCTAGGGCACTCCCTGAAGCCCATCTCTGGAGAGTGATGCTCAGCCTTTCCTCCTACTGGCTCTCCCAAGGGATGGAACCCACAGTGCAGCAGGAACTGGGACTCTCCGAGGCAGGGCCGTGGTGGTCAGGGGAGCCATGACCCCCTAAGAGGGCAGGTCAGAACACTGAGGCTGGACAATGTGTGTGCAAAAGGCAAAATCTCCCCCTCTCCATTACACTGTACTCCTTCTGTGCAGAGACTCTCTGGCCTGGGAGTCTAGGCACCTCACGGTAAGAGCTCTTGCCTCAACAGATGACCTTCCATTGGACTCCACCCATAAAGGGGGGTGACTAGATCAGATGATATAAGAGCAAAAACAAATGTCGTGTAACTTTAATTAACACACTTGATTACAGTTTCCCCTTCTCATCATTAACTCCAGTGGTGCCTTAGCCATTCCACGGTGACTAACAGCCCTGCCAAATCCATGTTTTCCAAATATAAAAATAATAGTAATTGTACTTTATGTTATCATCATACCCAAAAGTTTAGCAAAACTGTACTCTGTGGTGTATATAATTACCCTCAAGGGAAAATTAATATTTTTCAAGCCCAGCAGTGCTCTGCTTTTATTTATTTTTTTTATTTTTTTATTTTTTTTTGTGGTACACGGGCCTCTCACTGTTGTGGCCTCTCCCGTTGAGGAGCACAGGCTCTGGACGCGCAGGCTCAGCGGCCATGGCTCACGGGCCCAGCCGCTCCGCGGCATGTGGGATCTTCC